>NW_020455533.1:0-63992 GCF_003342845.1 Nothoprocta perdicaria
TTTTTTTTTTTTTTTCACTCCAGCTACATTGAATAATGTGGTTACGACTAGCATAAATATAGTTCCATTATAAATCAGGACACGTCTCTGCCTGGAAAGAAGCCTTCTCTTCTTTCTGCAGCTGTCCAGACACCTCCCCACGCGCGGGGACCCACAGCTCAACCCCATGGCAGAGCTGGCAGGGCCCGCAGCGCCCATTCCAGCCTGTGCTGCCGTGCCGATCCCGGGAAGGGCACTCCATCTCCCCACCCGGGATGCAGGTCACCCGTGTCAGCTCCATATAGAGCCATTAGCTGGCTGGTTGGCTCCCTGGGGTGCAGTTCAGTCTTGGCTTAATAGAGTAAATATTGCATATCTGTGTGAAGAATAAATAATCACAGGAATGTAGCTAAAACCAAGTATTCAAGGCTCCCCATCATGGGGATTATTGAAAAGACAGCAACTGTCATCAGATATTAGTGATAACACATTTGATTAGAATGGGAAATGAAATCTTTACTAGCGTTATCTGCTGGTGAATGCTGAGCACTAAGTGTCACACTGCTCCGCTATGCCAGGTGTCACAAAAACAGCCACACAACTAGCTGAACTAGCAGCTGAACACGGCACTTCCATGGTCCTGTCCTCTCCACCAAACACAAGACTTGACAGGAAGAGTTTTCACTCTTCCTCCTTTTGTTTTTGTATTCCTTTTGTATCAAGAGCAATACAAACAGCAAGCTGATGGAGGAGGGGGGGTCTCTCCACCCTACCAGAGCTAATTGCACACTATGTTCCTTGTAACTCCTCATCTTCTCCTCCTCCTGTTTGCTTGCTGAAACAATCCCCTGAACTGTCTCAAGACGGGAACATCATCTCACCTTCTAATGTTTTCAGACTCCCTGGAATCTGACAGACCAGAAGAATCACAGGAGAGCCTGGTCTTGGCCAATTCCCAACCCCTGTTTAGTGGGTCTGTATGGAGAGGTCACACTGGATAAGCATTCACAAATGTAACAGAAGAGCAGGGTTCAGCATCTACTTGCCGTTACCTGCCAGCTCGGGAGCTGGTCCTTTAAAGCGCATTAATACACAAACTCCCAGTCACAATCAGAGACATGGTAAAATTTCCCTATAGAAGTGAATCTTTGGCATCTTGCATAACACTTCTAAAAATAAAAATGTATTCTTAAGTGATTCCGAAACTGCACCAAGTCTCTGGAGTGGTATTAGCAAATAGTAAATGGGTCAAGAAGAAAGGAGTTAACCTTCTGCCTAGGGGAACTTGAACTCCAGTTCCACCATTTGTAGCCATTTCCCAGCTCACAAAGTTTTGTCTCTACTTGAGAGGTTGATTTGGAGGTATATCTGGTGAGGAGCTGACTGAGGAGTGGTGAAAATCTCTGTTATATTAGGTTTGGGAAATCAGGTACATTCTCTGTTTCATCTGAGCAAATCTTACTCGAATGGCATGTCTGACAGAACTCACTGCACTGGAGACACAAACAGCTGTGAGCATCAGAACTCCAGCAGCTGCCCAGGGTCTTTCGATGCGAATACCCCAGGCTGAGGTGCTTAGGCTGGACATAAGCGAGCTCTGGCTCTCGACAGCCGGGTTGCAGGAGCTGCTTTCATCTTCCCATACTGCTTGGGCAAGTCAGCAGCTCCGTGCAAACACACTGGTCTCCCCACAGAACAGGGCAGTGTCACCTTATTACACAGACTTAGCCTTCATTCTCCTTCTTCAGCTCAGTGGCCAGAGCATTCACTCCAAATTGGGGTGTGGAAGGAAAATAGGTTTAATTCCCTTCTCTAACTGGCAGATGTTCCTTCTACCCCACAGGCAAGGGGGATTCTGATTCATTAACACAGAAAAGAAGCTATTCTGAGAACAGCCCCACTGAGACTAGCAGGACTTTTAGCTTTTCTGTCAAAATCTGCAGACTCTCTCATCCCATAGTTAACTGAGAGTAAAATACCAGAGGATTATTTTTATCCACAGGAGTTACAAAATACCTCCATGCTCTCAGAACATCGAGTTTAGAAACTTCAACCCGTAGAACATAGTAAATCAGCATGAAGTGAAAGTTTGCAGCTACACATGATCCCGGAAACTCTGCAATACATGCTGAAGTACAGTACCAGAGTTTTGCAATTAGATTCATATTAAAATAAATAAATAAGAGAGAGATAAATGAAGACATAGTTAGCCTACAATATGGCAAACAACGACAAGAATTTAAATGCAGCTTGCAGGCAGCGGGGCAGTTGGCTCTACCCCGGGCCTTACCACCAAAGAAGAGTTAGTGTGGAGTGAGGAAATCATCAGGTCATCTTTGGACCCCTTGTAGAAAGCTACAAATGTACCAGTTAAGGGTATCTCATCATTGGAAGGGAAGTCACCCTTTTGCCCTGGAGACCCTCCATGCTCCCACTGTGCTAAATTCTACTTGTACCATTGTATTTAAGCAGTGTCTGCACTTACACTGAGCCTTTAATAATGCGGTTGCTTAAAGCCGCACGGCGTGAGGGCTCCTGCAGCGAGAGGTAGGTCTGACCTTCTCATCTCTGTCCTTGTGCAAGCGCTAATCCTTGTGTGACTGCATGAGGAAACCTGGGAACTGATCCACATGGAAGTCGAGCCAAGACAAAGCGGGTTCCTCAACCAGGCAGCCTGTGTCCTCCACGCTGCTCAGTAAGCGCTGGTGCTGGAACAAGACTGGGGCCACAGGGACCTGGTTGCAGGGGGACCCACATGCAGTGCAGCACGGAGTGGCCGTGGTGCTCTGGGCTGTGTCCGGGCTGTCGTGCCCCGCTGCGCAGCAGCGGCTGGGCAAGGGAGGTGGCAGGACCAATGCTGAGGGGACACTCATGCCACCTCTACCTGATGCACAAGAGTTCGCATGGAACATTAGCTTGCTCTTAGGTGCCATTGTGAAATGCTCTCAAGTGTTTCATAAACAAATATTTGCATCTTGGACACCTTTTAGCATTTCTTCAGACACCCCTGTTGAGCAAACTGGATGCATGTTTTCTTTGTAATGTTTCCAAACACAGTTGCCTCAGCTCTTACTTAAAAGTCAGTGGGAATCTAAGCGAGGTAAAAGAGCCCAAGTCAGGTCCCTGTGGGTTCAAGAATATTGCAAATCATTTATCCAAAAGAGAAGGCCTAGTTAATGCAGTTGAGCGCTGCGCAGTGGCGGGCGTTCGCCCTGTGCACGGCGCAGGCAGCGCGCTCGGGCTGCGCGCGGCTCCTCAGGCAGCCAGGAGCCCGAGCCCTGCGCTGCGCCGTGGCCACACGCAGCCTCGCAGGGACTCGCACCGAGCAGCCGCTCGGGGCTGCCGCCCAGCACGCAGCCTCGCAGGGACTCGCAGGTGGCCACACCGGCCCAGCGCCCCGGCTCTGGGACCCTGCGCTGGAAACGCCACCGCACTGCCTTGCTCCTGACTTTTAGGTTACTTCTCCATCTGTTGACCCAAGGGGTTTTTAGGAGGAGCCGGCACAGCAGTTTTCTGACCCGAGGTCATTGCTGTCCTTACGTGCGGCATGATTTGGGTCGCCTAGCACAATACACAGTTGATCAAAGTTATGGCAAAACTACCCACATTACGGCAAAGTCTAAACCCATGTTACAAAACACTGGGGAGGCTGCTCAGTGTTTGCCAATTGCCACAAGCCTGGGGCAGCTAGAGGTGTAAATCTTGCTTCAGTGGGCTTAAGGGGAGCCACATAGGAAGATTTATTCCCAGCACTGCCCCTTGCAGAATATGCCCTGCAACGGCAGATTAAATCTGCAAGCACAAACAGGACATTGCTTCTTTCCCACCTCCCTGGAATAATTTTACAGCACCTGGACCAAGTCCTCTGTTCTGCACAGAGCAGTAAATTTGAGATCAGTAAGTTATGGCCTTGCATCCATCTACAAGAGCAGGACTTGCTCTGATGTCTTTTTTTACTGAAACGTGACTCCCCTTCTTTCCTACCCTTCCTTCTCTCGTGCAGATGCTGACCGCAAAGAAAACCACAATGATAAAGCTGTTTTCTCCTCGTAGTCCCTTTCTGTAAACAGCTCCTGATGCATGAGCGCAGCTCCTCAGGGTGCACTAGGGAGTAAAAATCTCCATTCTGTGCTCAGATCCTGATGAATAAACCTGTGCTGCCTGGGAGAAGAAAGCTGCCGAAGTAGAGCTGTATCTTGGAGACTTTTGTCCAATAAAGGGGAATTTAGGCACAAAAATACTGCAGAATCAGCTCCTAAATGTTTCCAAACTTGCAATACTCTGAGTTTTTCCTGCTCCACTAAAGTATTTTTTATCCTTATTTTCTTTACTTTATTGAGTTATTGACAGTAAGATAAAATATTACAATATAGCCAATGCATCTAAAAAATAGTCCTGACTCATTAGGCTGAGTCAATCTAACATATTTTTCAAATTACACTCATATAGTCTAATTTTAAACCATTTTAATGTAATTTAAGAATGTTTCAGCTTTTGGCAGAAAAAGAGAGCTAAAAATGGCAGAATAAAGACCCAGCTGGCAGAGAGATAGAAAGGAGAAAACAATTTTGAGAAATACATTGTAAATGGCAAGGAACTAAATATCTACTATAGTGAAAGCAAATGGATTTTAAATAAATGAGCTAAATTGTTTATTTTTTTTAAATAAAAATAATTATCCATCTTACAAAAACAAAACCTTCTTAAATACAATGTACTTACAGAGGCTCTTTAGTGGAAAAGCTTTCTACTGCTCTGGCTTATAGGACAAGCACGCACAAAAGAAATTCTTGCCTCTAAAACCACATACTAACAAATGTTGTGCTTTGTTCTCACATTGCTCTGACAAACATTATTAGCTGGTAGCTTAAATAGCTGATTAATTACTAAGTACAGATATGCAGCAAAGGAAAACAGGAATTCAGCTTTTTCATCTGCTGCTATCACAAGCAGCAGTTTGCACTGACTACCATATCTCTCTCATGTGAAAGGTATGAAAATGTCGAGAGATATTTCTAGCAGAAGAAACAAAAAGAAATCCTCATAAAATGGCATTTCATTTTCCTGATAAAGGTTCCTGAAAACGCAGGTAAAATCTCTCTATTTGGTCTTTTCATAGTAATGTTGGATCATTGAGACCAAAAGAAGCAGGGTTGAAAACCAGGGTATTTTCAGCTGGAAACACGATATTGATTTGGGAGCTGATTAAACTGTAACTCAGATGTAGCTCAGACTGTCCTGCAAAGGCTGCGTCTCCCATCCTCTACCCCTGCCTATCCTCTCAGCACAGATGGAAATTTTGTCACAGGAAACCCTTGCTGTCCCACACCAGATGTGAAGGACATCTGCAGTCACCCAGCTGCTAGGGGCACCAAAAAGCTACTGCCCTCCCTGTCTGCTCTCGCCTCAGCATCTCATCGGGGCGGGCGAGACGGGCTGCGGGGCCGGGCATGGGGCCTGCGGATGCCACCCGGGCGCAGGAGCTCTTGCAGGCCCTGGCACCACGGTGCCCTGCGCTGCCTCGGGCTGTGCAAATGAGGAGGAGTTCCAGGCATGAGCGCGGGCTCGACTTCAGCAGCACAAAGATGCCATTAGTATAAGGAGAGAAAAATCATTTTTAAAATTTTCTCTCATTTCAGGGTATCAGTCAGAAAATGACTGCGACGCACACATTAAAAATTAGGAAAAGCCTAATCGGAAAGCTAAAAAAATACAATACAATTGACAAGAAACAATAAAATTGACAAGACACTTATATGGTTTGATTTTTTTTCCTTCATGATTCTGCCAAAACCAACCTATAACCACAGTATTCAATTTTTCAAGTGCTTTTGCCCAAGGCAAGGCAAATTTTTGCACCTACACACATGGGCTTTTTCCAGGCATGTATGTGGCTGCTGCAAGTGCTATTATCCTTCATTAAAAGTGATAGATGCTGAAGATAAACAAGCCTGGATTACCGTGCCCAGCTGAGCCTGCCGCTGTTACGTAAGCAGTCAGTCAGCTCCTGCACCTCAGCCTTATGAGCACAGAGCTATATGTGCTCTCTTAATGTCTCTCATCACATTATAATTTCTTTTCTCCTTACTTGGAAGCTCTTATAATTTTTCAGAATCCAACACACTGCCATTTAAATACTAACCAAGTGCTACATACACTAAACTGTAGTGTTAACTCAGTGAAACCTAACTTAGTCCTACAACAGAAAGAGGTGTTTTTGGTTTTTTTTTTTTTTTTTGTTTTTTTTTTTTTTTTTTTTTTGTTTTTGAAGATACTGATTAAAAATCTCCAGGTGTAATTACAGGCTCATGCAAGTTTGTTTTCCAATACAGATAACACAGATTTTTTTTCCTTCATTGTGCTCAAAATTCAGTAGTCACATGTTACAGGAAACCTTCTCTGAAATAATGATAGGTTGCCTAGATATACCAGGAAGCCTGGATAGATCAGGATGAGCTAAAAAAGAAAAAAAAAAAAAGATAAAAACAAACAAAACCCCACAGCTAACCTCTCCTCTAACTTATTCTTTTCAGGTAGCCTGAAAGTTTCAAGCCAAGCTACTTAATTGATCTGGAAGTACAGTTATGTCTCAGAATGTTTCCCTCCCTATGAACAAAATCAGTGAACAAAAAGCAGATTACAAGAGTCCAGGAAAAATTATTTCGTAGCATTATTAATAGTTAGTAAAAGCCTGCCCCCGTTCTGTCTGTCCAGGGCAGCGCTCCGGGGCAACGTGAGCCCCGCGCGCCGGGCACCCTGCCCGCCGGCCCGCACGTTCCGCCCGCACAAGGGCCCCGCCACGGCTCTGCCTCCAGATGTTCCTCTCCAAAGCCGGGGAAGCGGCTGCTTCGCAGGCCCCTGGCCACGCTCGCCATGGAGGGAATTAGGGCTGGCGAGGAAAGCGCTATTCCGTTTTGTGCAAAATTATTTCAATGTTTGAAATTTGTCTTCAACACAATACAAAATGAGAACAAAACCTCCCAAATATCCTGGGAGACCAAGCCCTGCATCCCCAACTCAACAGCCACAGCAAGAGCATTCACTGGGCTGTGGGAGATTCAGGTTCAAGTCCCTACTTTGAACCAGGAAAACCCTGACTTGAATGTGGATCTCCCACATCTCAGATGAGTGTCCTAACCACTAAGCCTGGGTGGAGCTCTTCCTCTTGCTTTACCCCACCCTGGATCTGATGACATTTTTACTGGAACAGATATATTTCTGTGAAGACAAAAAAAACCCCAAAACTCAGGAACAACTGTGATACGAAAAGTCACTGTGGGATATTTAGATGGCAAAAGTTGGATTTATTCATTCATTTTGAAAATGGGTAAAGAATATGATCTTTAGCCTCTTTGAAGGACCCCACTAGCAAATATCAGACAGACAGGCCAGTTATGCAGCAGGGAATTGGGATTTGTTGAGTCAAACGGGGATACATCCACTGCCCGTCTCAGAGGGCTCTGCAGGACTTGATGAGCTGCAGCCATTGCGGGGGGACAAAGGAAAAGATGGCGCCAAAAGTTTCATCACTCTTCCCGACATGGAAAAGATACTATAGGAGCAAGGAGAATAGAGACAGAGGCTCCCTTGGGCATCCGTGAGGTGCAGAGAACAGGGAACCGGGTACATTTCATGTCCTCCTTTTTCTGCCAACTCCTACAACAGCAGTTGGAAGTGGGCACCCGGAAGCAGGTCTGGGCCTTTTCAGATGAGGATGCCAAACATTTCAGCTGGTGAATTAGTCCAACACTTTCATGTCCCAGTCAACAGCTCCTGTTGTTTCCAGAGCAGAGCTCCAGGCCTCTCGACCTCCTCCCTCTCCCATTTCGGCACCATCAAAACTCTCCGAGGAGGCTGCTGTGGAAAACAGCACCAGTTCTGACGAGGCTGCTTGTCTCTCTCGATTTCTACCCAACGAGCGCACAATAAAATAGAGCCATCCTGGTGCTGTGAGGGAGGCAACTGTCTGACAAGCAGCCCTGCCCTCCCCCGGGGCTGCCCTGGCCCTCCCGCTGTGACGCGCGCCCTGCTCCGTGCTGCCTTTCCCTTGTGGGCCTCGGAACTGCTCCAGAGGGCTCGTACGTGCAGAATCCAGAACCCTGGTTTATTCACCCAAAGGAAAAGATAAACTTATTTCCCAGAAGTTGCTTCTATTTTTTCATCTTTTTTAACATAGAAGCTTTTTGCTACGGAATATGGGTTCTTTTCAATTATTAACTGTTATCTGGTAACTTATTATACAAGATAAAATTAAATGACCGTTTAACCTTGGGCCATTCACCAGCAGTAGTCATTTTGTATGACATTGTTTCACACTCAATTCCCATTTCCCAGGGAAATCTTTGAGACTTTCTTTTTATTTATTTTTTACAGTTTTATTGTATGAATAGTCAGTGAAAAGGATTACCAAATAAAGAATATATTTCTCTGGGTCTACTACAGCTTTAATCAGATCCAAGTAATACTGAAGCTCTCAGCCATACACTATTTCTCCAATGGTTAGAAATAAGGGAAATACAGTAGCTCTGCATTAAATAATTATTTAGGAGGGAACTATTTTCAGATCTTATCATCTCAAAGCAGTAGATGTAATGGAAGATTAAAAAAAATAATAATAATATCTTGCCCAAGATGCTTGGCTTTCCTGATATCTGCCTTTTTAACATCACGGAAATGAAGAGTCTCCTTGAAGAGGCCAAATGTTGAAGAAAATTTAAGTAAAACAAAATATATTTTAAAAAAAGTTACCTTCCAACACAAAGGACTTTTAGAGAAACTCATACAATTGATATCCCATAAAGAATAAGGAGGTCACAGAGACCTAACATGCAGTGCTCCCAGGGAGCATATCAGCTTGTGCTGGTCTCCCTGGTTGGTTGTAATACATATATTCTTAAATATATCAGATTAACAACTGATATTTATTCTTGAAAAAGAATTTAAGACAGCTCATTGCCACTGGTAGCACATAAACATTATTTGCTTTTATCATCCTGCCAAGGACTGGTCTAGCAGGTGAGAGCAAGGTTGTTCACTTTCTATAGGATATCATTTATGCAGTAGCTCAATTCAAATCACTAAGTTTCTCCTTGTGCAAAATCCCTTTCTGTTTGCTTGCTCATTCATTTAATGTTGCATTCTGCAACACATGAGCAATACCCTCTGGTCGCCTCTCCTTGCTCTCACTCGGGACTCTGGTCATGTCTTCCTCAGCCAGGCAGCTAAACCTTGGGTGCCCCGTGCAGGGAGCCCATTCTCACATTCGTTGCTTGCTGACATTAACTGCAGCTCTTTCAGCCTTCCTGAGCTGGGACAACTGAACTGCCCAGTGTACAACATGTGCCTGCATCCAGGATTGACACAGAGACATAACAGTCTCAGTACATTCCGATTCGCTCTCTATTCCTTTCCACGACATCTGAATATTTAATTCACTTATTTAACTGCTCTTGAATACAGAACTGACATTTTTACAGAATTAACTAATAAAAAACTTCAAATCTCTTTCTGGACTAATAGTTATTTCGGAACCAACAAAGTTGGACAGGTTTCTTCCTGATCATATTCCTACAAGCTGAGGTCAAAGAGGCTGCAGCAATACAGTACCGTTCAGCAGACATCATATGGAGCTCTGCCATCAGATACTGTAAGAATTTCCGTCTCTGAGTGAGCCAGTTTTGTTTGCTATTCTGAAACTTAGGCTTCCATTCAAGTCTTATATATCTAAAACTGAGATAAGACCATTCGTAAATAAATGTTCCTTCTTATTTTAGTAGTAGCCCTTTTCCAGACCCTTGAGCTCAGCCACATCACAGAAGAAAGATACAGTTTATTTTTAAAATTGGATTGAAAACCACAACTCTGAAAAAAAAACATTTAGCAAGAATAAACACAACAGAGATTATGTAGTATGTAACTCTTAATTTAACTCTCTCTGATCTGAACATTTAATTGCCGGAATATAATTAGATCAGCATCAAAACCTTCTTCCTCGGCCATATTCCCAATTCAGAGCACTGTCCTTTACCCTACATTTAATAGAGGAGATGGAGAAGGATTCTAGTTAGTTCTATATTCTAACCACAGAAGCTGTCTTTCCACAACAACCTCTTTATCAAACCGCCAGTTTGTTTTCTTGCTGAATATGACAGACATAATAAAACACTGGGGGCTTTGAGTTTCTTTCCAAAGTTCACAAGGTATGTTGGCTTGCACATACACGCTTTAATGATGAGAGTTAAAAACACTGAAAAAAAAATGCAGCAGCATTGAAAGTGATCCAGAATGAGCAATATGATATTCAGCTTTACTAATTAGAGCAGAACATAGTTACTAAACTACCAGTATCATTAACACATTGCAGGCAACTTTGCATAATAGACCGTAAACTAACCACATTGTAATTCCTGAGAACAGATAAGCACATTTGATACATGAGGCTCTCAAAGAAAATTTCCTTAGTTACACCAGGATCCAACTCTCGTACTTCCCCTCCTTTATCATGTCAATTTTTGAAGCAGATGAACTGCTGGACAAAGATTTTTTAGAGTTTCTTTCAAATGATTGATGAATCTGAAATTAATCTGTACAGAGTGGGGTTTTTTTGGATCAAGCATTAAAATCCAGGTCACAGTGGGTCACTGCTAATCTTTTCATATACAAAACTCCACTAGGCATGCATGAGAACAGAGGAAAACTTAATAATTTTTCAGGTCCTTAACTCTTGTATCACACTTCTTGCATTCACCAAATTTAACAAAGAAGCGCAACCAAACCAAAATAATGAGACAGCCATAAATAAGAGAAAAAAATTATACATTTAAAAAATCAAGAATATGAAGATTTCTTTGGCTTTGCCTCGTTTTGGGTTTGCCTTTGCTTTGGGGGCTATACCATTACAGCTGACAGAGTATCTTTTAACCTGTTAAGGGGCCAAGCACTTCCCATGAGACCCCAGAAACCTCTTCTGTGGCTGCCCAGCCCTGCAAATCAATCGACATGAATCCACGTAGCCTGCACGAGCCTCCCCTCCAAACCCAGGTGTACTTTACTCTTTGTGTTTCACAGGTACCTGAGGTCAGCCAGGCACACGCTCCAGCAAAATTTGAGCTCAAAGTGCTGCCAAATCTGACCCAAGTAATTCTTACAGGGACACCAAGAGGACTAAATCACAAATCCTGCTGAGGCCCTGCGTGGCAGAGCAGCACTGCTGAACTTTAACTATATGGCGCTTCGCAGGAAGGGCCCCCTGCTCCTGCAGTTTGGCAATCCCGGTGGATCTAGAAGACCTGTCACGTCTGTGGATACTACCTTGGGCAAAAGCTGGGAGTCCCCCACTCCCTCGGTTCTAATCAGATGCCAGAAAGTGCTGTCTCAGAAGGTTTTTGACTCTTCCTACCTCCTTTCTCTCCCACGCACTTTGCTTAGGACTGTACTGTGTGATTCGCCTGCAGCAAGTTCTATTCCTACCCAATCTAAGACATGAAGACTTTTGCATGGAGCACTTTACCAAAGCCTCTTGCACATAATTAGTTGATATTTAAATACAGTCAGTTGGATTGAGTCTGCTGTGGGTAAACAATGTGAAGGCAGTGAAAGAGAGAAAGGCAAGCCAAGCAAGTTGACAACCTGCCAGCCCAGCAGGCATCTGAAAGGAGTTTTCAATTTCACATCAACATTTTTGTTCCAAGAAAAAAAGGGAACTTGCACTCTATTTAAAAGCTGTTGCAATTCTATACACTGCCTAAAAAAGAGCTTATTTCACCTAAACTCCTCACATTTTCTAGGAGAAACAGCCTATTGACACAAATTAGGATCTACATGCTCTTCCATCTCCTCTTTTTGATGAAGGCTTTGTATATTTAAGTGAACTGCAAGAAATGCAAACCCAGCCCTCGAAGCCAGTGTGGAATGTGCTCTTAAACTAGATTCTAAGAGTCACCATTTAGTAAGATGCCAAACACTCTTGGCCACACAATCTCTAAGTGATGCCTGTAAGAGCTGGATAAAATTTGCCAAATTTAATAACTATCCACAAGTGAATTTGGTCTACACTGATGAATTAAAGAAAAAAAAATTTTTTTTAAGTAATTATACCTCAATTGCATTGCATCAACTGAAAGTTTTCAAATCTGCACCACATTACAAAGTTGTCAGGATGCTGAATTCATGCAGCTATACATGCCTCCTTGAAACTTCAAGTCTACATATATCTTAAAAGGTTCTTGCTATTAAGTTCTTCCCTTTTGTTTTAGTCAAGTTGATCAAATTATTGCATTTTAGGTAAGAAATTAGATTTAATAAAAATGTCTCCCAAACACTAACATGACTAAATTTCCTACTGTGCTTTATCCACAGCAGATGCCTTCACAGATTCACAGGCAGGAGGGTTTCCTGCCTGTGCTCCCGGCTGGCCAGACAGGGTCTGCACTTCTGAAGCCGCAGGGGCTACAGTTTGGGGCTCAGGTGCGTTGGTAAGTCCTGCTGAGGAGACAGGACTAGTGCCTTGGGCTTAGTGCTGTGCTCTGCGTTTGTACTCGCATCCAGAACAAGCAGAAGAGCCGACGAACCTTTCTTTGGGTAGACATATCACCGCGTTCTACAAAAATAGTACCTGTAACCTGGAGGCAACTATGCAATGAGATCGAAGCAATACCTGTCAAAACACAGACTGAATGTTCAGCATCCACAAATATTCCTACTGAAATCAGCAGGGCTATGAGCATATAAGATTGGCTCACCTTCAAGAGTACAGTTAATCCAGGTACATGCACATGTGCACTGCTATCCCACAGTCCTTACAGAGTTCACTTAAAGCACTTTCTCAGATCATTTTGATGAACTTGAAAGTGCTCCAGGTATTCCATTTGACTTAGCAGCTTAGAAATTCTAAGATCTCGGTATCACTCAATGCATACAGAAAGTAACTAGGTTTTCAAATAGATTCTCCTAATCTTTGTACTCTCCTTCTTTAGCTCTTCTTTTCCAGGGACTACCAAGCACTGCTTCATAATTGAGCTCTCCCCATCCCAGGCAGGCCTCTCTCAGGTCTCCTCATAAACTGAAAATGTCATTTCCAAGCAGCATAGCTACGTAAAATCTTTGCCACCTACATACGTGATATGCTGATACAAGACACCCAAGAATCCAGAACCTAACTGCTAGAGGTCACTAGCAGAACTGCTGGAGGTCACACAGAGATGTTATATAGCTATTTGAAGATTCAAGTCTGCGCATGCTATTCCTGCACACATCAGATCTATACTTGCTTTTAAAATTAAGTGACAAAAAATGAAAATGAACGTAAAGGGCAGCCTTCATCATGCATTAGGAGTGGCAGCTAGGAAATCAGAATCCCTCTCACTCGCCATAAGCCAGTGCTGCATCAGCTCCCCGACCATCACTCAGTGCTGATCTCTGGTGACCTGAGCTCCCTACCTGGCACTTTCCAGCAGACCCACTAAGCTGTAGGGCAGAGGAGCAGGTCACCTGTGCTAGCAAAGTGCTCTGTCACCCTGAGGAGCCCCAGCCTGGGTCTCTGCAGACAGATTAGACTGGACTACAACCCTGCAATCTCACAAGGGAGCTACTGGCAACCTAAGAGTAAATACCAGTGTTTTTACAAATAGGAGGGAATTCAGCAGGTTTGAACAATGAGGAGAAACAGAAGACAGTCCAGACCTTAGCTGCAACCCCAGGCAAAACCAGAGCACTCTCTAAGCAGATTTTCTATGCTGCTGTTCCCCTCCATTCATCTGTTTGTCAAAGAGCTAAAGCCCAGAGAACCTCCTCTGCACCATCCCCACCACAGCTACAGCAGCACCAGCGCCGCAGCGTGTCCTCAGCCCTGGGTCAACTTCCTCACAAGACCCACATTTTGCATGACACCAGTCACATTACTGCCAGAACACAGTTCATGCAAACATAAAGCTCTCACCTTTTATTGACTCAAGTTATTTACTAAAAATAATCATCAGTACAAGATTACAGAGAGTTATTTCTATGAAATGGGATTAGGTCTATACAGTTCTGATATTTTGTGTCTGTGTGACTGACACTTGTTTCCAGTTACACAGTACAGTTTAAACCTCTACATCTATATTAGAATTACCTCTTCCTGTGATCATTTTGATTCCAGAATAATGGGGCTTTATGTTTTATTTATCTACTTCCAACTACTACACGTGCTAAACAAGCAAACTAACACAAAAGCTTCTGTCAGAAAAACGGTGCCCAGACACAGGGCAAGGTCCACATTTCTGCCTTAGTTTCTTTGTCCGCTGTTGATACTTGAACCCTTCTCTGGGCAGATGCCCCTTGCCGTGCACTGCACCATGCAGCTCTCCCCCAGCTTGGGAGGGAAACCCTGCCCAGGAGGGAGCCCCTGCTCTGCACGGCAGCAGGGCCCCTGCTCACCCCTGCTCGCCCTCTCGGCAGCCCTCCCTGCACCACCAATGTCCTGCTCCACAAGCTGTCCCGTCAGAGCAGCAAAGGCAACAGTTTCTACGAGCAACAAACACATGCCAGAACTCAAGATGGAGCTAAGGTGGGACTCCTTACCTGTCCAGATCCAGACTGGAGCTGATCTGCACTTGCCCAATTTGCTTAGGGTTTTAGTACATCTGATTAGAGACACGCTAAGCTGCCTGGCAGGAGGTCACCAAGCAGCACCCACCTCCAGCACATGGGACAGCAGCAGCAAAGTCCCTCTTTGAAGGGCTGCCCATCTGCAGGCCCCTGCAGCAAGACTGCTTTGTCCTCGCACCCTAATGCGCAGCGTGCAGAGGTGATTATAAGGGTTCAAAGTCTATGAGCCAAATCTGCTGGGTACTTCCACATCCCTGTGACTGCCCCCACTATCAGACAAGTCCTACATGGACAACTTGCAGTCAGCTTCACTCGGCCGTCTCCAAACTCATTTTAAAAAGGCTCCCCAAAGGCGCTGTCATTCTCCTCCCACCACCACCACCACCRGAGGCTTTGGGTGAAAGCCGCTATAGGAAGAGAAGAGCAGCTGCTGGCCAAACCTGAGCTCAGATGACTGAACCACAACTTCCCCTCGCGATACTGTGGGGAAGATGAAGGTGCAAAAGGTGGCTGCGATGCCTCGCGCTAACCTGGGAGCGGCGGCGATGGTTGCAGGAGCCCTGCAGGGAAGGTGCGCCCTGAATCACTCAGGAGAGCTTCCAAACCAATTAAGGAGAGACACTCACAGGCTATGCTCTACTTTCCTTGCATTTTTTTTTCCAAGGAAATGGCTGGAGCGTAGTATCAGTGAACTCGCACCTCTTTTCTGCAATGATATGCAGATTATATTGGGGAAAATAAAAACAAAAACAAACACACACAAACCACGCACACAGATTTTCCATGAATCTTTACCGGTAGCAAAAGCCTGTCGCACAGTTCCTGCTCACAGATGACTCCAAATAATCAGATGCAAGTAGAAAATTTTCTAGCAAAACCTTTTTCCCTGTAGCCTATCCGTTCACAACCAGCAACAGGAAGTCTCAAGGTAAATTTTTCTGTGTGCATTTCAAACTTTCACACCAAATAAAACTATGTAGATAGAAATTCTTGATTTTTTTTTTTAATAAGAATAGGAAGAACCACCAAAAATACTCCAACAGTTAACTTAGCTGTTAAAAGTATCAGTTACCTGTTTGAACCTGCTATAGGAAAAAGACAAGAGTGTGACTGTGCTTGGTTTATGTTACAAGTTAATATGCTATTAAAATGTTTAGGTCTTATTACGCACTTTAAAAATGTTAGCACTTAATGTGTTCTGATTAGGGCTTAACAAGGCCTTTAAAATGTTACAGTGCTGAACCACTAAATCATACTGTGTCTAAGGAGTAAGAGGCTTAAAAAATCTTCTATTCTTCACAACCTAACCCTTACATTAATAAAAACAAAATCCAGTCATAATGAGTTTATATCATATATCAGAATGTTTTGACATCCTTAATGACTGGGAGTTAAAAAGTTGGCTCAACTCTATGTGCTAGTGTGTGCTTGTTTGAGTGTAGGAGTTAAGGTTAGTGGTTTTCTGAAAGCCTTAAATAACAGAGATAATGGAGATGAACATCATGCGTTTTTGCCATAACTGGTGTCTGGAATCCTATTGCCTAATTTAAAGGGCCAGTTATGTGACTGTGAATAATGGAGAAAACATCCATTTAGCCTCATATATGTGACTCAGTGGGCAAAACACCTATGCAGTGACACTGACGGTGAAATTCGCATCAGTTCTCACATCCAAGCATGAGTTCACAGGCTTTCAAGATAGGTACAAGAGCGCGTGGTCAGGCTGTGCGGGACCACCGCACGGGCCAGCAGCTCCAGGCCAAGTCCTGCTACCCCGCTGCAATCAATCAGTCCTACACCCCAGCAGTCACCTTGTTATGATACTGGTACTCATGGACTGCTGATGTAAGACAATTTGTGCTGCCCATGTCTCATAAGATGTTCTAGTTACTATTCTTTATTGGAGAATTCTCTATAGGTATGCATAAAATATACTGTAATAACAAACATAATAGAGCTTGTTTCTTTCTTCTGCTATTCCAGTTTAAATATGAGTTATTCCCTTGAGCAAAAAATGAACATTTGGGCAAAACGTATTCACTTCAGTGCATGTCTAGCTTTCTTGAAAACTGTAAATTTGGGAGACATCCAATAGCAGCAAAACAAAACCACATGACTTATCTAGCTAATTACAGAGTGTGAACACTGAATTCTAAAGTAACAGCTATGACAGATAGTTCTCGAGGTTGAAATTTGCTTGCAAGCCCTATTCATCAAATAATTTCAAATAAATAATACAGTAAAATGCTCAGTCTTCACGGATAATTAACAGAAAAAGTGGCCTAATTAGCCCAATAAACTGTTTGCTGCAATTAACTCTGCAATGCTTAAAAGAGCCATTCTTTATGGGTACAATTTTCAAGAGGACTATTAAAGTATTGCTGGGTATTTTCCAGTGACGCGGGACGTGTCTGCAAGCTGCCTCTCCTGGCCCAAGCCAGATGGTTTGGGAAGTTCTGGAGCACTGATGGCCCCCCATAACACGAGCTGCTCATCGCGGCTTGCTCAAGGTTAGGTTACCAGTTCAACCTATAACGTCTCTGGGCTGATATACCAGCCTGCCGAGGTCAAGCCCACAGAGTTTACTTCCTCCTTGCTAAACTGGAACAACGTTTCTTGCTAGAAAACATAACATGGAAGATTTCTCTTGCCTTTGGTTTTACTTGTTTACTAACATCAGCCTATTGTGAAACAAACATGAAAAAGATTGAAAGGCTTAAAAAGTTCTTTCCCTTTCTCTTGAACTTTCATGTTCTCTTCATTTTTCATTTTTGCGGCAAATTGACTTTTTATTTTCCATATTAATTTCCCCAAGTTCCTTTGTGTTAAAATAACTTACAGGAAAATGATCCCACCAGCTCTGCAACCAGCTGTTTGTACCCTGAGAGGTGGAGGACACTGCTGAGAAGGAGTGGGCTTTGAAGCCACGCTTGCCCATCCAAGCTTTCCCCATCTCAAACACCCAGAATCACAAAGCTAGATTAAAAAGATGTGTTATTAATTAAATTCATCAAGTAACCTTAAACACAAAAATGCCTAGTGCTTTAGCCTTCTTTTTATTTTCTTTCTAGTGACTGAACTTTTCATTTGCACACCCAGTAGGTGTTCAAAGTCTTCTGCAGAACAAGTTAAGAGAGGTGGAGAGGGAGGGGTGGAGAAAGAGAGGAAGAGAGAAAAAGAGAGAAGAGAAAAAGGGAAAGAGAGAAAGCGAAAGGAAATGAAAGAGAAGGCGGGAAAGAGGGAGAAAGAGCACAAGAACAAGAGCGAACTCCGAGGTGCTGGAAGGCGCGAGGCTGCCCCAGGCGGGCGGTCAGGGCAGCGGCCGGGCTGCTCTGCGCCGCAGCCGGCGGGGCGGCAGGTGCCCGTGCGGGGCAGCTCGGCCTCGGCCCCGCCGGACACGCACCCCGTGCCAGGGGCGGCAACACGCACGTCGGGGCGTCCCGCACGCCGGGGCCCCCGCGCCGCCCCCACGCACCGGCCACCAGGCCACCACCGCCGACCCGCACACACCGGGAACTCAGGGCTTGCGAATATTCCTTAATAGGCCACAGGCACCAAGGCAGGGGAAGAGAGCAAACAATACCCAACAGTGTTTAAATTATAGTAAAGTACATTGACAATAAATATTCTCCTGTCAAGAATATGTCGTGTAATGATATTTACTGCAGTGAACAGAGGTAACCAATGTTTTGAGAGGGTGGTTTTGCACTCCCAAGATGACTCTCCTTCAGGAACAGCAGATGTGAATAATCAGCCAGACACAGGATATCAGCTGTGAAGAGCCCTGCTCAGCGCAGCCTGCCAGCTGCCATGGCTAGAAAGTTAGCTCCCTCTCCTGGGCTGCACCCGAAGTGGAAACTGTCTAAACCGATGCTCAAGCATTCTCAAGCATTTTTTTTCTCTTTTTCCCCCATAATCCTTGAACCCTGATAAAATGAAATCCATGTTTCCTGAAGAAATGGGGTATGCAGCATATCACCTAAGCAATGATGCCAATCTTGCTGCCAAACTCACCAGAACCTCTGTCAAACTGGCACAGCACCAGGTCGTGCGGGGTCTGTCCACAGGACACAGAGCCACAGAGCCTCTGCACCGTGACCTGCTGTCACAAACCAGCACCCATAAAAATGTCACTGCAAACCAGACCTCTCATGACCATGATACTTTGTCCCTGAGGCCCTATGCAAGCAAAAGGACCACTGCTGTCAGTAGGAATTTGGCCAGGACAAGTGCACACAAGGATAGCAGGACTTGCTGCCTGAGCTGAGAATCTTTTTGAGGCAGGGATGAAGACAGAGACTTGATCATGAGAAGAAATACTACCATGGATTCCTGCATGCTTATCAAGTGTCCTTTGCAAAAATAAAATAAAAAAAAAAGTTGAAATATTGCACAATATTGGAATGAAAATGTAAGTGCCCATAGCCCATCCATCACCTGGGTTTTGATATGATTCAGATAAAACAAATGACAAAGTTATTACCAAGTCCCCTCCTGTTAATCTTACAGTGGCAATATGAAAAATGCACAATAAAAGTTTAAATAAGAAGTTGGTTTTCTTAACTGCAGAGTTTATTAGTTGCCAAATATAACCTTTTATAAAGGATTATATAAGATCTTCCATTTAAGAAATTGAAATTTCTTCACACATTGAACAGTATCCTTCCCGAGATAAACATGCAGCACTTAAAAGCTCCAGAAAACAAGGCAAGAAAACCAAAAAGCAACATGAAATGCACACAGGACAAGTCATTAGTCCAAACAGGAAACCATTAGGATTAAAAGCCAGACTTCAACTCATGTATCCCTCCTTTCACCACAAAAAGAACCATTCTCAAATGGAGGCATTTAAAAGTCAATGCTCAGAAAGCAGCATCTCTACAGGGCAATTCAACCTCATCTACATTGGAATCACTTCCTACAAGAAGTGATTTCTGCTACAAGATTTCTTGTACAAATCCACATGATTTCTTTCTGCTGATGAGACAACTGCCTCCTAGCTCAGACACTTCAGTTAGGTATTGTCAGAGCCTTTTAAAAGCAGTATTGCTAAAGACTTTAAGAGCAAGCATGGGAATCCATGCCTTAATAGGAGAGATTATCCACTACCGTATCTTACTAGCTGGCTAAGGAAAACAATCTCATTATCCAAACTCCCAAGCTTTGGACTTTATATTACTATTATAAGTAGATATTCATAGATACACATAGAGCTGTCTCCAGGGGTGTTGGCGCTGTATAAACACTGAGCAAGCTGAGGTTACTCTAGTTCACTTGCTCAGACAAGACCAGCTCCTCGACACAAATCACCTCTCTGCTGCTGAGCTAGGTTCCTCCAGAGCATCTCTCTCCCAAACCCACTAGCCCGTGACAGGCCAGGGGGCTGGTTGGAATCAACTCCATTACTCCAGGGTTTCACTGGGTGACCAGCAGCCTTTTTAAGGAAGCAGGAGGTGTAAATGTGGCTAGTAGTGCTGGGGACACCTGCACTGCCCTGTTCTCCAAATTCCTCTGGCTGGAGATCTTCATGAGAGCCAAGATATATCCAAACAGTCTCAACAGAAGTAAACAATAAAAATCCTATTTTACACCAGGGCATCTATCCAAAGAGTTTCACCAGCAAAACTGCATTTTCCTATTCAACAATAATAATAAAACAACAAAAATACACACCTCTTGCAATAAATGTAACAACATAAAATTTCACTAACAGTAAAGTCCACAATACCTTTCAGAGATTATTTTCAGGATAACATATTAAAAGACTCATAAAATAAAATATATTGCTCTATTGCCACTCAAATTAGTGCTTAGGCTAGAGTTAGTCAGCTAACCCTAGTGTTGGATGAGGTAGGTTACAAAACCATGCTCTCTTTGAAATAATAAAAGGTCATTCACAGAACAGCCACATTCCTCATAAAAGGATACAGAAGTTTCTGCCTCCTAAAAGACCAACAATTTCACTCCTGGGATTTGGCTGAAGTTTGACTGCAGTGGGAGACCAACTGACTCAAGCTGCACAGGATTCATTTGCTTGGATAAATATGGAAGAAGAGGGACAGTGAGGGCTAACTGCAGCCTTGGTCGTTATGTCGGAACTCAGTCAAGAAGGGCACAGTGATGCCCACAGGCAGCAGCCCAGGGATACAGAAAAGACATCCATACACTGCCAACCTGCAAGGGTTCCTGCAAACAGAACAGCTATTTAGACTAAGAACAGAGGCAGTTCTTTGCCATTCTCCAGTGAAAAGCAGCATTTAATTCTTCTAGAAATTCTACATAATTTCTATAATCAATAATAATTTAATTATACTCTGTTTCTCATCAAGTTTTAAGCTATCCAGCCCAGGAATAGCCAAGTGGCTCTCTGGAATCTTTCTTTTTGCCTTTTGCATTAAAAACTTGATTAACATCTGGGACATGTTTGTATGTCTCTGGACAGACATAGATTTTGAGGCAAAAGCAGAGCTCAAGTTATTACAAACTGTGTTTTCCTGGCTTTCTGCAGAACTGGTATCTGTAAAGGAATCTCCAGAATAGTAGAACACGGAGCACAAAACCTCTCCCAGGACTCAAGTTAATGACATCATTTCCATGGCAGGATGAAGTTAAGGTGCCAGAAATTATTTTGCTCTTTCAGTTTCTACGGAACTTCTGGAGAATAAATCTTAATTTTGAAGAAGCTGTATCTTAAACGTGGCTCTAATCATGTCACAATACTGCAAAATCTGGCAGCATTTGAACACAGAAAATTAGCGCTGAGCACACAGTAGTAACTAACAACACAACTGGTCTTTTATTCAGAGGACTGGATATAGAATTCACAAGCTTGTCCAGCGTCCCAGGCTTGTAACAGCACACATCTTGGGACACTTGCTGCAATTCCTATTGATAGGAACAAAAAATTCTTTCTGAATGAAATGTTGTAAGTTAGGGCAAACTTTTACTCTCTGCTGTATAATCTGATTCACACTTACCCTCAAAGTTAATATTAGCTGTGACAGATATATTAAGAAATACCTACAAAAAGTAGCAGCCTTACAAACTCTCAAGTTCCTGCAGTGATTGTTGGACTCTTCGTTAGTGAAATAAGGTAACTTAAAATAAATACAAACTGCCTCTCTTATTTTTCACTCAAAAATGTGTGTTTTTATGCTTGGCTTTTGCAATTATTTAAATAGAAAGGAAGTCATGTCCATTATAGCAAGTGTTTCCCATAAGCTCCCCCGATAGGTTCACTGCCAATATTTTTGTTACTAGTCCCCATGGAAACCAAGACAATGGTTTTCAAATCTGTTTCTTAGAAAGGACTATTCCAGTCCCATCTTTCTACCTCTGGAGATCTTCAGGAATTGCTGAGACATTCTAAAGTTCAATGTTGCTGTCCAAATAGGGGTCAAATTTGATTGTACTGCTACATTAAAGTAATTGTATTAAGATATTATACCTTTACTAGTAAAAAATTGTGGAAAATGTATCTATGATTTTAAATTTCAAAATAATATTTTACTTAAATTATATTGAAGTAATAATAGAAATTATTTACATTTTTGAAAGACTTAATAGAATAATAATTTTTGTTTTCTCAACTTTTCCACAACCTTTTTTCGGAGCCCATTTGCTCCGTTTTGTTTCCACACCTCTGCTGTCATGGCACAATGGAAAGAAAAGAGAGAAAAGAGGAGGAGGAAGAGTCCTTTAAAAAGACTGGTTTTCATACTAAGAAGTTAATCTATTTCAACTAATTCTGCAACCATCTTTAAATAACTGCTACAGCATATGCACATATGTAAATTAAGATCTTAGTGATAGATCAGAGTCTGTACTTATTTTAATTAGCATATATGCAAAGGGACGCGCACATGCAATGAGATGCAAGTCAAGCACACTGTATTCCTGGCTGTTTTCAAACTGAGAGCTATAGAAGTAATATTTAAAATAGGCTATAAAACCTGAGTTTTCTGAAGAGCAAAGCTGATGCACAAATGCTTAAGAACTTTTTTAATTCACTGGCTAATTTGAGTAAACCAGAAAATTTTTCAAATGCCATGTCTCCTAACAAGTGAGAAGTTTGAAGAACTGATGATTAAATTATGATTATTCTCATGAATTTCTCTTTTCTTTCCTGGTGTTTCCAGATGGAAGCCATTTCTCCTAACATCCTCCTGAACATCGCAATGTGAGTCTGTCCTGCCACTCTTTCCACATTCCCTCTGTGGGAACAGTCGAATGCTCTTGCCTTGCAAGGACATAAGAAACAGGGAGGATACATCTAGGGACGGGCCTGAAGCCTGTGGCTGTTCCCACCTCCCAAAGGATGTCAGAAAAGTCAAAGGCCTGTCCAAGGAACCTGCACTGCACCATTAATCCAAACCCCCCCAGGCTTTGGTACGGGACCTGTGCAAGATAAGAGCCATTATTATAAGCTTATGTTCAGATATGAAAGGGCGGAAACCACCCTCACAACTCAACACCACAGGGCAAATCCATGACTCAACAAAATGGAGACTTCTCTCCAGGAGATTTTCTGGGCTTGCACGCTAAATTACAATTCTGGAACCCTGCTTAGATAAGTGAGCAAAAATGGAAGGCAGTCCAGACAGTGTTTACACCATAGAAGAATCTCTTACCCACAGGAAACGCGTGTACTTTCTCCTGCTTGGAGACAACCATTGCTGCTGAAATAACTCAACCTTTCTCCTTAGGACTCCTTGGCCAGTTCTTGCCATTCTAGTCAAACAGGACATGTTTTGCACTGTTTCTCAGTACTGCACCAGTCATAGCAGCATACAACAATGTGCTTCATTCAAATCAAATAACAATATTTTATAGGTAAAGATTTTTTGATTTGGATTTCAACTCAAGGCAAATCACAACATATGTGACTGCATTTCCTTCCAAACTACATATTGAATCATAACTGGCAAAAATTTTAGTTAAAAGTTTACATATCAATTCACTTGCTTTATGAAGTTTGGAGGGATTTGACTTTTTCTTTCTCATGTCTAGCATTATGAAATTGGAGAGCAAAAATGTCTGAAGTTCCTCTTTTATGGAAGGTATATCTTGTTCAGAGAGCGCTGCTTTCATTATATATTGAATGCTCATCATGAGCTGTTTCCTTAGGTTAAAAGGGCAGAGGTTGGCCAAGAGTTGGCTTTATGAAGGAGTCAAGAGTTAACATAAAAAGACCAGAAGTCCCTCAGTTTGTTCACAGCAGCAGTGCTCAATTTACCTGGCTAATGGGGTATTTCAGTTAAACATTAACATCCTGCACAGGGCAAATTTCTGAACTATGAATGGTATCTGTGCTATTGTTTGATACACCCTTCCAGAAGCTATGGTGCATCAGTAAATGTGTTCTTTCTGTCTCAGCATCTCTAAATAACACAAGAATATTTGTAGAAAGAATTTGTACAAAGAATATGGCAGGAAGGAAAGCTAAAGACTGAAACCTAGGATGAAATTGGAGGAGATAATTATAGTTAAAGAATTTGTGTTTGATTACTGGGCTTTACATCTGGGAGTGTCTATTGCACTCATATTAATACAATCTTGCCAATCTGAGAACGACTAGGCAAAAGAAAAAAAAACTATCATTTTGCATAGATGTGAATCAGCAGAATTGTGTTTTCTCAACTGGGAAGTGGTTTGAACTTCCTCTTTCACCTCCTATTGTTTTTAGAAAATTGTCTTGTGATTGTTCTTCAACACTAAACCACTCCCTGGATAGGCCTGGGCTATGCTTTGATTTCATTAGCAATCTGAAACAAAAACTGAGACCTAGCAATAGGATTAGGTAGGACCAGGAGATACAGCACCATCTCCTTGGTACCAAGTTCTTTTTCCTCCCATTTTAAGCAATGATGAACTTCAAATAAATACAGATAGCCAGAAAACAAATTCTTGACTTAAAAAGAAATACTCTCCTCCATTCTTCCCCTAGTAGCCTGTATTTATTTCAAGATAGGACAGCCATTCCCCCTCAACATTCCTTGAAAAACCCATGATAGGGAAAATAGATAGGGAAAATAAAGGAGGAGAAAGACAACTATCATACAGTTTGTTGTCAGCACTGTCTTACATGAACCCCCAACCAAAAATCTGTTTGCCTTTATTGGTTTGCATGGAATTGCTGCAAATTCACCTTCAGCAGAGACAGAATTCAGAAGCGAGAACTCTTAAGCAGAAGAGAGATGAGCGTTTAAGCTGCATCTCACCACAACGTTGGGTCTGCCCATGCCTCAGCATTGCCCCTAATGCCACAGGGTCATACTAGAAACCTTCAAGGATCAAGTCCAGGACTGCTAACCAGACCAAGCTCATTACAATCAGGCTCATCTCTTTTGGGGTCACTAAATATGAGAAAATTGGTTGGTTGTAAATGTATATGTAAATAGATATATATTTACACATACTTATATATATGTATAGATACACACACATACACACCAGACTCAATGGGTGCCTGAGACCTACAGAGCTCACACATTGGTGTTACTTCTGCTGGGGGATCCCAGCTCAGGATGGGCAAGGCCACCTTTCTTACCCTACCAATTGCTCTCACCTCCTTTGCTTCAGTGTTGTAAAGCCCTGCCAAAACTTCTACCAACATCTCCCTGTCCCTAAGAGGAGCTTCCTGTGCATAAACCAACAGAGAAGGACCAAGGGAAGGGTTCCTGGAAGTTTTGTTTTGTTTTTTAAATCCTCTTAGGAAGGGACTGAGGCAGAAGCCTCAGGAACTGTGCAGCCACTAAAAACCATGAAAGCTACTCAATATTTTCTATTCCTACTAAGTTAAAAACTACTAACTGGCCATAAATCTGATGAGAAAGGTTTACAACTTGAAAACTGAAAACTGGAGAGAAAAAAAAAAAAAAGCAAGCTGGAATTTTAAACTAGAAGAATTTCACTTAGTCAGTAAAAGATGTGAACAGACTAAGGCAGAAATGATTTCATGGTTATTAAGGGCAGAGTAGTCAGCTGCATAGCATTCACATTTCATTGCAGATAAACAATCTCCTTCCATTGTTTGTAGTAATCACAAACTGCTAAATAATTTCATGCCATTATTTCAGTTGTGCAATAAGTGAGAGACAGTAAACGAAGCCTCAAGTTTCTTCTGTGTGTTTTTCATTCTTATACTTAAAATCTCTTTCTTTTTTTTCAACCTGTTTAAAATAGATCTATGGCATATGCACAGTCCATCTGAAAAATGTAAAGAGGACAGATATTTTTGCTGAAACAAAAGTGCATCCTAAATCTGTTTTCAAACAGAGATTGTGTTTATATACACATTAATTTTAAGATTTCAATCCTCTTAATGCCTTATGAGAACAAGGCCAAGTATAATGCATTAAATTGAATGGCGTTCTGATACCTCCCAAAAACTTCAAAGCTTTCACCTAGATTTTATGTAGATTTAATTCATCATCCACAAACGCAGCACCTGAAATGCAGTGACCTCTATGAGTTACAAATGCCACAATACACAGTGAATGAGCAGGGAGCTGCGTCTGGGCAAAACGAACATCCAGTGTTGAGAAGGAAGATATCCTCGTGGCACCACTGTTTAGTCTTATTAATCTATTGAAATTGTTTGATATTATTGCTCATTATCTGCTCTGGAGAAAACACTGGTAGAAACTAGATGTCAGGCTACATCTTCCCCGCAGAGGCCACGTGTAAGGACAACATTCGGAGCCACTGAAGATGCTGGTTTTACACTACCACTGAAGAGTGGGCAGGTATGATGGTGGCTAAAGGCAAAGCAGTACAGCCAAAACATGAAAATGTTCTTTTCAGGTCCATTTAAGTGTTTCTCAACAGAGTCAATTGGCCTATGTGGAATGCTTATTACTACTAAGGCAGAGAGATCTCAGATATGTCCAAGCAGCCTTTAGGATGTGGGTGTTGTAGTGACTAGAGCCGTGGAAGTGGGAGCTTCAAATAAAAGAGCAGAATCACAATGGAAAAGGATAGAGGCGAGAGAGCTCAGAAAAGCACAGAAATGGGGAAGAAAGCAGGCAGGAAAGGGGAATATAGAGAGGAGGAAGGAGGAATGGAGAGGCATGCTACAGCCAAGAATGCCACAGAGGAACAAGGTCAGCAATAGAGCAAAGGAGGGTGAATTTACTGGGAAATGCTCCTGTAGTCATCCTGAAACTCTTAAGTGGCCAACCAGTTTCATCTGGAGAGGATTAGCAGGGCAGAGGGGGAGCAGATACACAGAACTGCCTGGGGAAGTGGTGGTGTCAACCCCCTTCGGCCAAAAGCTCAGCTGTCAGCACACGCACAGGCCGTGTGGGATCAGTCGCCTTTGCGGCTGACGCGATCCCAAGCTACATTTCTGGAAGTGCCTTGCTCCAGGGTGTTTGGAGGGGTGTTCTGAGAGGGAGGGAGGAAGGAATGGAGGAGTCGCTAATGTTAATGCTATTTCACCAGGTATGAAATACTTTTGTTCAGCATGTGTGAAGGGTGAGGGAGCAAGGAGAAAATTACTCCATAACCTGGTTGTTGACAGGATGGGATGAAAAGGCTGAAGTCGCTTTTCTGGTGGGTGTTTAGGAATTTCTGCAAAGGGGAACAACAACTAAAGGAGAGACTCAGAGAAAGGGAGCCCAGGCCACATCCTAGTGAGGGCAGCCAGGTGTTCTCCTAGAAGGTGCCATTTGAAACCAGCTTGGGCAGAACAGGAATGAAACTTCTAGAACCCAGAGTAACTTCTTTAACTGCTGGGCAACTGGGTACAAAGAAATTTAAAAGTATAATGAAATAACAATAAAAAATACTTGGAACAAAAGTTTCACCTTGCAACTAGGAGTAATTTGTGAGGTTCTCCATTTTGGTAAAGAAAACCTGCAATTCATTGGTTTGTAGGATTTTATTATTTTTGATTATTCTTTAGTTTGGCCAGCAAGCCAAAACATTTCCTGTATAGACCTGAGAGATGGGAACAGAAACAGAGGTCTTTGGCTGCCAGACACAGGAAGTTTTAGGACAATTCAGGCATTGGCAGTGGGGAAGCTGCAAAGAGAAGCCAAAAATCACAGGCAAGGAAGCTGAAAAAGGAAAAATAAGAGACAAAGAGGAAGAGCCAACCCCACCCTATTCTTTCTGGCACTACAGGCATCCACAGTACATGACACGTGATTTCTCCCACTGTATTACGGGAGTAGGAGGACTCACTTGATTTCTACCACGCCTTCTTCTTATCTCCCCTATTCCGCCTACATTTAAGATTTAGAATTGCCAAAATTCAGATTTTCTCTCTTGGCAACATTCTCTTCTCCCTCCTCCGTTTCAGTCTGAATGTGTTAGGGTTACTAGAGTTTGCTTTGATCCTGAACCTGACCCGAGGAAATCCGTGTAATTTCCAGCAAACCTGAACATACCCTTAAAGAACCAGGTTCTTTAAAGAAGCAGGTTCTCAGTTGTGTATCAAAATAGGCAATTCTCTAACTAATAAAATGAAACTAGTTAAGCAGATGCAAGCATGACTTCATTCACCTGATTTCTCACCCATAAGTTCAAATCCATTTAGTATAGATGACAGTAAAACCATTCAGAGATTTTGCATGGAGATTTTGCTCAGCAAACACTTGTCTTTCAGGATACTTCTTCACACTTTTGGTGGCCTAGTTTTTGGTTCACAATGTAGATAAAAATAATGCCACTGATATTTCTAATATTGCCTTATTGACTTACAGCAGTTTTTTGATTTGAGTTTTTGAGTTTTTTGATGATAGACTTCAGCTTACCTGAAAGGTGCTCAGAGGCTGCATAGAGCCAGTTATGACCCTAGGTGTGAAAACGCAATTCTTTGCCTCGTAATCAAAAACACCTCAGCTGAGGGACAGAGAAGGGTCTGGGGGACCCAGCCTGAATCAGCCTTCTGTACATGACCAGCACAGGGAATTCAAGAGAACCAAATGCATGAGAGTGGAAAAGAACAGATCTTTCCATCTTCAATACTGTGGCAAAGTGGGCATAATAATAATGTCTTCTTGACTAACGTCAAGACTTCAAGTCAGTTGCGTTAAAGATGACTGCAAGTATAAAATAGCTCATTTACTTCTTTAATCTCTTATTTCCTTTATGCCACGAGTATAAAACTGATTTTTTTCCCCAGTGATTTCTCCTGAATGCATTTAAATGCCCTCTCAAAATAAAGCACAGAGCAGTCTCAGAGCACATTAGCCGCACGGTCAGTAACACGCGCACGGCCGAGCTCTGGTGTGAGGCCTTCGCGGGCCACCACATCCCTCTGATTTCTGTGGCGACCCAAGGGAAATATAAACCTGTGAAACATGAGATATGTGTTGAGTTTTCATTACAGGTTAAATGAGCCAAAAGCTATTGTGCTTTGTGAACTCATTTTTATGCATGTTAATAGCATTGCCTATCCTGTGATAATTGCACAGTTATGGTTATGAATCTTATAATTAACCTGTATCTTTTTAAAAAGTGATAGACCAGTTAGACAGCCCGAAAGGATTCCTGTGGTGCACAGCATTATGCACAATTACTGCAAATTAACACAATCTTAATTATTAATCTTTTGTATTTGCATAGTGCTTTTCATCTGAAAGTACTTTAAAAGCTGTGTACAGAGAGTACCAAAAGTGCTTCAAGCTCCACAATCCTGGGGCAACCATTCCCTGCCACAGGGAGCGCTCAGTAAATACGGACAAAAGTTCATGGCCACCTGCACCAAGGCAGACCCTGCCGTGGCTGGAAACCACTGCTGCCCTTTTTAAACCCTTTTAAGGCAGACCAGAGCTCTGCTCTAACATACATGAAGCTTACTAAAACTTTTGCATTTGTCTCGCTTGGAAGAATGCAATCCTGAGATGATCTTGTCAGTATTTTGAAATATCCAATATCACCATTTCACACCTGAATCCCGTTAAGAACTTAGAAACTTCTGAATCCCCTAAATGAGTTAGGCACATTTCTGATTCCTGCCTTGCCCTTCCCATGCTGTCCTTCCATGCTGAACAGCTCTTCTTGCTCCTCTGCTGCTCAGACATCTACTTGTTCATCACTTTCCTCACAAAGGGGTTGAGCAACACAACTCATGGAGGAAGGCAAATTTAAAAACAATAATTAAAGCATGTATGGTTCACTACCTAATTATGCATGAGATCCCTATCACTTAGCGTAATAAGATAATAAAATCGGTAGAACAAGGACCCTTCCATTATTTCGCACTTTTAAGGGCCACATAGGTTGTCATCTTCTAACATATTTATTTTTAGACTTACATAACAACTCAACTATACCCATAGATTTGATATTCAAAAATACCAGATACTGGTCATTTAAGTGAAAGCACCATTAAAGCTGAGTAGGAATTCTGCCAGTCATCTATAAAACATATTGTTCAGATGTTGTAGCAGATACCACAAGAATAGGAATGTCCTGTTCTAATTTAAATACTGATAAATATTGTAATCAGCAAACAGGTTCTGTTCATACAGACACTAAGATGTGTAGCACAGCACCTATGGGCAGACGTGTCACTGCAGCAGAGTGGCGCGCACTGCAGGGGCTCAGCAGAAGAGCTTCTGCCCAAACCATGTCCCACTTTCACACCACAGCCATGACATTCCTGTATAATCAGACAATAGCTATAAAAAAGCATAAATAAATACAGTCAGTGCTGTCTCCTCACCCTTGTTTACATTTTAATGAACTCTTTTAGTAATAACTTCCAGTTTCCTCTATTTCGAGAAAACCAGCACTCCATAAATATCGAGTTGTACCATTATCTGCTGATGAACCAGTTTTCTATAAACAGAGAAAATCCAAACTTATCACTGGGCCTAGCTGTTGAAAAAGGTTAACATAGCTAAATAACAAAACAGGAATGTTGTTTACTTGTTAATGTTCTACTAATGAAAAAAAGCTGTTACGGCTTTGATTAATCTAGACCATACCAGACAATTCTGGCACAACTCTCCTCGAGGAGTGACTATTGATTTCCTTTTCATTCTACACTTTGATACAACATATCTGGAATCTAGCCCAGGTTTCATAACTACTACTATCTCCACATTAGCAGCCCGTGCAAGATTAGAAAGAGCTTTTGAAGATATATGGAAGGGTGAGGCAATCCAAGAATTTTCTGCATTTCCACAGGTTGAGCTCTTACATCTGTCCATGTTGCAGCTTTTAAGGAATTAAAGGTGTTTGAAGGCATGATCAAATTCATCAGTTGCAACTAATTACTTATGCCACTTCTATGCCACGTTTAATCTTTTATCATTGCATTGTCTTTTCTCTTCCCTCCTCTGTCTGTATTTATAATACCTGGTGTAGATACAGTAATTGCCAGACACTGTCGGATGGTGACTGCTTTATCAGCATGAGCTTGGGAGAGCCACACACTCTCATAAAGGGTGAGGAAAACCAAGAGTCTCAGCTAGCGCCAGGAAAATCTTTGAACTACTCCCCTCCATATCATATTCTAATGATACACCATATAGAAATCCATACTCTGTACAGTCTTTCTATTGACTAATACAAGCACAGGGCGCAGACACAGCTTATTCCAAACATTTATGTTGGGTAAGTAGCCTTCACCTACCAGGAGTGATGCATTCAAAGAAGTCTATAATGATTTACAAGTGGTTTCCTACATAAAGAAAATATACTTGTAGAATATCTTTTAAAATACCTTGTTTGCATTAATTGTCTGGTGCTATAAACTAACATCATCATAATGTACTTTGGTAATTTCTAGGTGGGAACATGTAGCTCAATGAGTGACACAGTATTTATGCCCCAAAATAAGGCTTCTTGCAGAATCGGTATATTCTGTTTTAATTCCTCAAAATCAGAGAACAGGCAGTTGAAACACTGTATGTCTGGTAGTCATAAAGGGCTCATCCAGGTTATACTGGATTAACAACCGAAAAAATGCAATAAATTAGAAGCTACCCTAATTTATTATTATTTAATAGCTTTCTCCTTTACAGTCTCACCAGACTTTAAAAGAATAGAAAAGAAAAACAAATAATGGCTTCCTGCTAGTTGTAATGAACCTTAGGCTTGTAATCTGTTTCAAGCAGTATCTTACAGAAATACAAATTATTTGTATGTAATGAGTCAATTTCTAAAGGTATTTGTTTATCAATCAGGTTATTCTCAGAAAAGGTGCCCCATTTAAGTGTTGTTCACGTTTGATGAACTTTAACCTTAATGGAGCCGCCTGAAAAAGCAGAGGCCTTTTTTATTCCCCCTCGAAGCTATAAAACTAAATCAAATCTGGCTTGACTCCAGGCTGTTCTATTTAAATCACTGCCACCCGTCCAACAGTTGTGCAAAAGACAAGGGCACCTAGAGCCCTGCCTTTTGTTCCTCTGTAAGGGACCTATAGATTAGAGAGACATTCAAGAGGGAAACGTTTACTTCCTGCTCTTGGTTTTCAGCACCGTGACGGGAGCTGATCCACAGAGAGGAGCCACCGGGCAGTCCAAGCACCCGGCTCGGCACAAGAGCCCTTGTCGGGCACTGCTTGGTGACAGCCACTGGCCACTGAAGGGAATTCAGTTGTGTGGATGCCTGTGTCCGGAATACAGGCTACGTTGACGGGCAAAATGCTATTTTAATGTAATTATCTTCTGGCACAATTCAGGTCTTTTTCAGTTCGTGATCTGCTATGACCATATTAAAAAGAAGAGCAAATATCTAAGATCTGCTTTTGCTACTGCTAGCTAGAAAACCTGGGAAACATTCCATTTACAGGACACTTCAATTTGAAAAACAGTGAGGCTGTGCTTGTGGTTGTATCCATTGCAAACTGTTATGAAGCTTCTGCTCTATTGCCATAGACAAAACCTCCTGGACTACTGAAAAGGTATTTTACAGACACTTTTCAGGTCTTTGCTTGTAAACCTCACTCGTCTGAGGGTTTTATAAGGCTTAGAATGGAGAAAATAATGTGAGCTCTAAAAAAATCCACCTTAGAGTCAGACATTTGGGTAGCTCAATCAGTTTACAGAAGAAAAGATTAGGAAATGATTTGAGCACATGAAATGTCTACACGGAAATCTCCAAAGTGACACTGTGGTAACGAAGTGATATCCTTGCTAGTTTTTAAGTAGTTTGAGCTCAGGAGAAAGTCCAAGTGAATCCCCAAAAAGACATACCGGGATAATTTTTCCTCCCCTTTGGACATTACCACTGTTGTAGCTACCCTGCTACTGACATGCTGGGCCTTCGTGTCTAGGGGGCACCACTTCTCGATATCCTTAGCTAACCCATTAAGTTGACTCCACTTAAAAGAAAAAGTCTCACTCTTTAATTTACCAGAAAAAAAAAAGGCATAAAAGGCCAAAACAGAAACAGAAGTTTTAGACAAGCAACACAAGTTGTGTATTGCTAATAGTGCAAGCAATTAAGCATTGGAAGAGGTTGTTAGGGACATGGCAGGCTCACTGTTACTGGAGTCTTTACTCCAGGGTCAGATGCCTTGGTACCTAACTAGAAGATACTGGTGTCCTGCAGGATCCGCTTGATGAGCGTCTAGGGCCTTTGCTGTGCAGGTCAAACGGTCGCTTGCAGCCTAAAGAACACGACTAAGGCGAGCAGGAACACAGTAGGTAAGGGATGGAACAAAGAGGGCCACAGGCAAAAGAAATAATTAATAAATAATAGGCTGCAACACTCTCATATAGCACTTCACATGTTTAGCATGATAACTAATTAATCATAGCAACAACTTTGTACTCTATGCTGCCTTTCATCCAGCACCTCAAAGTGCTCTGCAAATGTTAATTAATACGGAGGTAGTACTTTGAGGAAAGATATTATGGTATTGGCCCCAGTCGATGTTAATTTGTTCTTCAACAGCATGGCTTGTGAAATCTGGTTGACTTGCTCACTGAAATATATAATGTGCAAATCTTCCTGGCAACAAATCCGAAAAATGCATTTCTCCACTCAAATACAAGCTATTCCATTGCCTCGCTAGCAATATGGCATGCTCTATCCCTTCACATTGTGCTCCAGCATAACCTCACATAACACAGCATGGTTGAAACGTAAGAGGAGATTAACTTTTCACAAGAAAATTGGATAACTGGTATTTTAGTCTGAACATCTGGCATGTTTTTAGCTAAACTGCTTCCTCAAAAAGTTATTTTTTGGTGTGCATTCACAAATGTTTCCCGAACTTCAATTCACAAGCAGAAACAGAAAGCAGTTTTCTCTGCCGCAAGTGACCAGACAAGGGCTACCCAATATGACTGGTTGTCTGCATATTTTACAATTATTCAAATTCCTCTATTTAGCACTGTAAATTTACATGACATTTTGTATACATTCAACCAGCTTCTGCTCATACAATCAATCTCTTGGCTTCAAAGAGAGTGCATGAATGAGACAAAGCAGGATTTATGCCACTTCCCCATAAAAATAATAATGCACTGCTCTTTAAACTCTTGAAGCGTGTTCACATTGTGCACATATCCTGACTACAGTGTTCCTGACCCAAAACTTCCGGGGCCCTTCACATCGATGCTTGGAAAGGTCACCTAGTTCCTCTCTGTTCCTCAGATTAAGCAAGAGAGAGTCAGTATTGGGGAAGCTACTACAAACTGTCCCAGCCGTTGTCTGCTGGTCAGCTTAAACCCTCATACAAGCCAGACATCCTTAAACTGACACACCTAGAAAGTTCTATCTATTCTCCAGAATATTTAAAGCAAGGATAACTTCCTATGTCCTTTGACTTCTGTACCAAAAAACATCCTTGTGTACATTTTATGCCCACACACATGCACCCACACACACACACTTAAGCTGTTGGAAGGAAATACTGAAGAGAAGCAGTACTGGTATTCAGTGAGCATTAAAATTATAGAGAGGATGCTGTAATACTCTACAATGAACATTTGCCATTTATTTGGGGGGCATCATCTTTATGCCTTTGAAATATACTAGCAGAGAAAAACAGAACTAACACTGAAATGAAGAGCAAAGTCCTCAGGAGAGCCAAGACTCACCTTAACTAAGCGCTGAAGAAGAAAATGTAAAAAAAAGACAACGACTACAAGGGCTGCTATTGAACAGGTGTCTGCATAATGACAACATGAGGAGAACTAATAAGCTTAATTTCAGGGAGCTTTGAAGTCAAGTGCAGGCTATTAAGAGAAACAGCAGGTTCGCAATCCTGGGAGCACGTCTGCTAATAATATTACACCAATCTGAAACCATTTCTTCACAACTTGAATGGTCATAACTAGCCAGGGCTCAGAGCTTTATTTCACCAATCGGTGATCAAGGTAATTCAAATCAAATTGCCACACTTAATATTTGGCTCTGTACATTTGTGTGCATGTGTAGAGATTGCCTTTAAATTATGCAAAGTATCTACATGTTTTTATGTTCACCATATTTAGTTTAGCACTTAAAAGGCAGATAATGTATCTGGAAAACAAAGGTTTTAAAACTTCTGTCTAGTGGCCAGCTTCATGTTTCACTAGATGTCAAGTATTCTCTCTGCACACTTAGAAATAGTTAAGAACAGGAAAGAGTCTGTTGCTTGGATCATGAAATAAGCAGCCTTCTGCTGCTCTTTGATCCAGATGTATTTCGGCTTCTCATCCTTTCTCCCATTCAGAGACCTGGTGAGAAATTCTTAAACTACCATTTATATTGCAAGAAAGCCACCATGTCCCAGCGGCACAGAGAGCCTTTTGCTATTGTCTTTGGGGGGGTCTATATGTGCTTTTTAATAACAGCAAAACCAATCTTTTTCTCCTTGACCTTAAAAGCAAGATAAGAAAGAATGCAACTTCCTTTTACACACTTTGACTGTGTTGATACTGTATTTATTTGAACTCTTAACAAGGTAGAAACAGCAGCTTCCTGGCTTCTGCAAAACACTGCCTTCACTTGGTTAACTCCAACATCATCTCCCATGATTATGGCATTTAAACCCTTTCAGACTAAACATAAAGACTGTTTTCTCCAAAACTTAGAATATATGGCAGAGATGGAGATAGTAGATGTCTCTATTAAAACACAACCTATTCTTCCATCTACGTTTCATTTACTTAGAAATGCTGATACTTAAAGAAGAATCATGATGACATCAGTTTGTGACCCACTGTCTTTCTGGATAGTTTTTTCTTTTAAACTCATAGTAGATACACATTGTCAAGGTCAGGGATATTAAAAGTGATTTGTTAGATGTAAAATACTGTTTATTATAGTCTAAAGAACAAGCCAGCTTGAAATAATAAATTAGTGCCAGATGAAAAACTGCCAGACTTCTCTATTATACATGCCTTTCCCTGGAAAGGATCCCAGTTTTGGCTTTTTTTTCTTGATAGGCTCTTTCACTAAAGATTCAGTGACTTATGGAGTGTGAGTAAAAGTTATAGCTTGTAAAAGGGTCAGTGAGGAGCACTAAGGGGCTCTGAAAACAACAACAAACAAATAAAATCCATGTATAAACTAAGCTGTGGCTACAGCCTGAATGCTACATGCTCACGAATTGCAACAAACTGTAAGAAAACCTTGCAGAGTTCACCCACACAAGTGTCCTGGGTCAGGTACTCATAGAATCATCAGAAATCTGAAAACTTTCTACAGAAAGGAACTCTATTTGTTCCTCTTTCCGTCAGTGCACTGCATTTTTGCGTTTCACAGATAACACGCATCTAAAAGCAAGTAATACCTTGTTTGAATTATGTGGTTGATTCTTAATACGAACAAAAGTGACTTTGGAAGAAAATATCTTAACAGTACAGAAGAGAAAAGCACTACTGACACTTGCAGGAAGGTTGGACTTTACTGAAAGTGGAAACAGGAGGAGTGGAAAATAAACCTCTCTCTCTCTCTCTCTCTGCCCATCATGCATGATTATTGAGTTCCCTACTGTATGCTGAGAAATCAGGGTGGGAGCCCTGGTCCCTGCAAGTCAGCATTAAGGGTAGGGGCATAAGGAAGTGCTTAAACCCAAGCAGCCAGGAAAGTGGAGAGAGAAAGGGCCAAGTAGCAGTTTTCATTGTTCACGTTATTCTACAGTTGCAGGTCTGTTGGCTTGCTGCAGCATCACAAATAAGCCAAAAATGCCATCAAAAATAGCCTGCCAGCTATAACGCAACAATGGGACCCTCACCGGAATGGTCAATGCTGAAAATAAAAGTCATGTTATAAATGTTTACATGATGTAAGTTTGGAACGTAGACTCCAATAATTCTCAGTGGCTCTTCTCTCTCACTTCCGTTCTTGGCAGCTAGATAACAAGTTCAGCCAAGCAACTTACTTAAAATGTACTGACATGAATCCCCATAGTGTAAATAACATATCTTACCTATGAAGGGTGATTATGTTCCTTTTATTCTTGAAAATAACATCTTTTTAGCTCTTTCATTAAAAGCAACAGTATGCATTCTTCATACAGTTTATAGTATAGCCTATAAACACTACATTGAGTCTAGCTGTTAATGACTAGGCATTTGAAATGGGCCCAGATCTAAACCATGGAGCTGACACCCTAGCCGAGCTTAGAGGAAGCTTGAATTTGAACATTGAATCTCCAGTCTCTCTCTGTGGGAAATGAATTCACAGAGCAATAATAATATCATAAACAGCACTTAACGTGTTAGGGCTGATCCTGCCAATCCGTACTCCTCCAGTGCAAAAACTCTTGGCAGGGCCTATGCACTGCTGAAGTCTCACTGAAACTCTCTACAGGGGCCTTAGGTGAGATTTAAGGATCCTATCATTGCCAAAGGGTGACATTAACCCTTCTTGTCTGTACTATTAAATCAATCATTTTGCTGCAAGCAAGAAAGCAAGACATGCTCTATGCAAGTCAATCAGGTCATACATAACTCCTGAGAAAACACCAGCCCTCTGATTCTTGTCATCCTCCCCTTGGGATTTTATCACTAGTGATTTGCAAATAAGGGCAGATGAATCTCTTGAGCACAGAAGTCACAGAACACATTTGGGTCATCTTCTGGAACCTCCTAATTGCTGTTGTCTGTCCTGCAGAATCAGAACCATTTTGTTGACACTTTCTACAGCTGACAGTCCGGTTGAGTCTGGCTGTCAGGGACTGGCCTGCAGGGGATCCTACAGAGAGCGAGGCCAGTGAAGGCAAGTGCTGTTTCACTGGAGGAGGTGCAGACACGCCGAACATGTTGGAACAGGGCAGCCCTGCTAGCTGAAATCTGTCCCCTGTCCTCACACTCCTGGCACTGGCTGCAGTTTCATTCTCCAGCTGGCTAGATGTGTATCTTCCACAGCAGACCAACACTATCCTCCTGAATGCATGTGCTTCTGGCCTTGAAACTTTCACAGTGGAGCTTTTCTTTCTGTTGTGACATGTCCCTAAACATCCAGATCTTGCTTATATTTTAATGCATTTACTGAATATGAATTACTGGTGTGATCCTTTACGTTTCACTCTTATCCAGTCCTCAACAAAAGTATTCAGAGCAAAAGTACAATTTGGGCCCAATTTCCAGACAGAGAAGAATATCTTTCATGCAAAAAACAAACTGGTTTATGAAAATATTGCATATGGATAAGGGTACTTGCAGAGACAAGTACCTCTATAGACACAAAGTATAGACACAGGTACACAAAGATATATGGTGGCTAGTTTGTGTTCTGTCACACGATGTCAACATAAGAAATTCAGAAGTAGATCTATATTAATTTATTTATTGCACATACTAATTTACTACCAATTTTAACACATTTCTTCACTCTAATGTCAAATAGAGCTTACCGTGACAGAGGAAAATGAGTAGTTAAAACAATGGAAATTGCCCTAGCAACATTCAGTTATTATCACTTTTCAATCTATGCAAGTCTCATAAGCAAAAAAAAAAAAAAAAAACCCAAAACACTGACACATACTTTTTCAAGCTGGAGATGTAGGATGCCAAGAAGTGATACCAACTTGCAGCTGCCCTAGGAAATGTAGTTCAAGACAAGCCAGCCTGACTTAGTGTGGATGCTTTACACTGGGCCAAAGGAGTACAGGTTGGGATCAACAAGGATTGAGCAGCATGGTTCTCAGTGGATGTTGTCCTACATGGACTTTTCTTCTCAACAGGTTTGTACCAGATCAGGAGCAACAGAAATACTTCACATCAAGGGGAAAAAGAAAAACAGCACTTGGGACGCGCTAGTACCAGAAGTCCAGATCCTCCTCCTCGTTACCAGCAGTCACAGGCCAACGTGAGAGAGCTGCTGGAAAGATGGCCAGTGAGGAGCGCAAGCAGCTCAGCCTGCCAGCAGTGTCAGGAGATCCCTGCACTGCAAGCCCAGGTCTCCACAGGCCAGGCTTAAGCACTAGCACCCTTACGCCTTTTCTGCAGTCTGTCACTGGGCAGAAAATCTTCAATAGGCACAGGAGAACGTTGATGGGAGAGATACTTGCATGACTTTTTTTTTTGATTGCTCATATGCAAACACTCATGGCTGACCCCCTTCCTCCTAACACATTCCCCTGTGGGATTTGGAGAACACATCACAGAAATCACAGCCATTGGGATATATTTACTTGCTGTTTTGTGGCTTTCTGTAGGGTAACTTGAGCATAAAAGACTTTCAAGCTAAACTGAAACTATACCTAGAAAAAGTACATCTTGAATGGAACAGCCTATGTCAGCAAAGATAGCAAACAGTTGACTGTCAAGCAAAACCAACCCATATCTTTGTGGTTAAGTAAACAGAAGATGAGCTTACTGAAATATATCTTCATGCTTTATACATGCATTTTGAGCAGAGTTGGAACTCTTTCCTAGCAGAACTATAGCAGATGTCCATTAAACCAGCTGTTGGAACACAGCAGTGGTGCAGACCAGCTTGGAACTCATCCTCTGGCACACTGGGTGTTACGGGTGTTTTTTGCTTCCATTGTAAAACAAAATTGTCAGAAAAGCACCTTTCTAACTAGCTGCTGAGCCAGTACACCTTCCCTTACCACCCCTTAGCAAAAAAGGCACAACTTGGAATAAATGCATAAATACTAGTTATACAATCCTATTGTCCATTACTTTTAATAATATTACCTCCACTAATTGTAATAATGTTTTCATTTTTCTTTTTTGCTGTCTGCCAACCCCTGGCAATTTTCAAAATTACGTCCTCTTTTCACCCAATGACTGAGGCACCGAAACACTACAGTACTGCAATATTGTTATAGTTTCACTGCATCTGAAATCCTGCTGCTCATTCCCAAATAACTTCACTTAAACAGTCAAGGTTTTCTGAGAGACTTTCAGAGTTTGCATCTGACATGAAATGGGGCCACGATGGGCCTACTTTGTGAGATTATCTTAGCAGGAACATAGACATTTTCATTCATAAGCTTCAAACAATCCAAAGCAGAGGCAAAATTTTAGTTTTAGGCCACAGGCAAGCAAATAGACATCGGTGCTGCAGAAGAGCTGGTACGGGAACCCAGGTCTTCTCACATTTCCTGTTCCATCACTTACTCCCTGGGACTACATTCCTTCCATTCTCCGGGCATCTTTCCACCTTTTTAATTAACCTCCAGTAGCAAACATTAACTTGCCTGGAATTACTAAAGAAAGGGGAACTGAAGGTCATCTCTGTGTGTGAGGAGATGGGACAGAAGCCCACCAGCAAACTAATATCAGGCTCACTCCTGGCAGGGAACATTGCCACATGGTTCTTTCAAAGCTCCTCTGGCAGCAAAAGATACTGCAATGTAAAACACAGCTAGGAGTCATGAAGTCTAATGAAGAGCCAGAATGAATTCCTAGATTTTTTCCACCTCAGTTCCACTGATACAATGAAGTGATTCCCAACAAGCAGCCCAATCACTCCGAGTGCCAGAGCATGAATCAGCACATTGGTCCTCTCTGACCAAGGATTCTCCAGCGGTTATTGCACTATTCTGCAAGGCCTTTGCTCTACTCAGATTTCATGTTGCCAACTAAATGAAACCTTCCCTGTTTTATTTGTAGCATCTCTCATAGCACCTCATTCAGGGTAAAGAAGTCTCACACCAACATATTCTACAAATTTCAGATCTGTAGAGTCCCTCAAATGAGTTTAGGCACTGCAAGAAATCCTTGAAAGTTTATCCCTAACCACCAGTGCAATAAGATTAACATGCTGTCACGAGCAGCAACTGAGCACAGGCATCTCTTGGGGTCCTGACATGTTCACTCACTGCAATGGTATCACCTTGAATTTTTTTCATATTCCACTTTCGACATGGGACAATCTACCAATAGACCGTCACATCGCTCAAGGTTTAGCGGTAATTCAAGTAACTCATTTTGAAACTCAAGCCACTTTTATTTATATTGGTTTGCATAGTACACCAATGGTTATCTTTAATTGGGCACTTAAAGTAGGACCTATGAGAAAAAGATATGTCTTAGTAGAAAACTGTGATTTGAAAAACCTGACACCTGGATAGGCCTTAATTCCAGGGAATTTCAGAGAAACCCTTTTCACCTGATCATCTTGGTCCTTTAATTCTTCTTAGTACCTATGCCATGGCTAACCTGAATCAGGAATCCTGGCCCCACAGGAGCAAGGCACCACGCCACTTACACAGCTTCTTGGGTCCAAGCTAGCTCACCTGGTCTTCACCTTGGTGCCACATTGCTCCACCATAGGGCTTTAAGCTGTCACTGCCTAACAACTAAGTTCTTACCTCAATCTACCCCTCAGCCTGGAAGATCCGGCCAAAGGACACAACCCTACAGTTTCCTCCATTTTACCCACAGGAGCTTTCATTTCCCTCACAAATGAATCCAGCTACTGGATTCATTTCACCTTGCAAATTGATCAAATCCTTGATCCCATGCACTATGCTGAGGTGTCACAGCAGGAGATTCAGTGAAAGGATAAGAGAACTGAAACATGAAGGAGGGAGCTCAAGCCCGCAAAGCTCTGTACAAAACTTGGTGTAAAGCTATTTGAATCCAATTGTGACTACAGATTTGAAAATCCTGAAACTGCTAATCTTCCATTTTCCATATGTTGTGTTTCTGTAATGAAAGGATTAAGGGCATCTTTTAAAATGAGTATTAAAAATACATCAATAGTGTGCAGATCTGGAGAATAAACTTTGACAGACAAAACCAGAATTCTGCAAGAATATCTGTCAGCAGAAGTTCCACTGCTCTGCAGTGGTTCCAGCCAGCACTTCTGCAACAAAGGGGAGTTTCAATTACTCTGGGGCACCAGGCACAGATTGAAACTCATATTTCCTTATCTATTTAAAGTTGCTCAAATAAGCATAAAGTAGTGGTGTAATCAGAGAAGTTACTACCATTAATCTTTATTTAGATTTTTTTTTTTAAATCAGGCTATAAAGTTAGTTTATAGTGAATATCTTCCTCTACATGCAATCTCACAATACCTGCGGGTTTACCCAGGCAGAATTCCCACTGAATCTATGGGGATTTTTTTTTTCCTGATTATGGAGCCCAGGATCATTTCCAGTATTTCACATTAGTTATCTCCGAGATGAGTATTGCCAGTACTGAAGCAACTTTAAATGGAGAAGCAGGATTAACTCCAGTGTAGCTTTTGCTTGAATTTTGCTAGCTAGGACATTTTCTAAGTCTGGACCAGCTATGATTATGGTCCCTGGGTGTATGCGAGGGCAGCCTGACATGTGACATTCTGTATTTAATTAGAACTTCAACCAAAATATATTGAGGCAAAAGTCAGGATAAAAGGTGCCCCTCCCCTTTATTCAGAACAAATTATACTCCCCAACACACGCGTGAGAAAATTATATTGTCTTAAACCCTAATTAGGAAAAAATAAAAAACAATTCAATTACCTCACATGTATTCCTGTACATTATTCATACAGAGTATGTGGATGCCATATCTTCATTACAAGTAATACATACATCCATTTATAGCACTGCCAGCAATTGCAACAGATGATGTAATGTATATAAAGCAATATGTTAAAGAGGACAGTGTCATTTGGTAGATTTACCTGGAAATAAGAAAAAAATGCACAAACCCAAGATACACCCATTAGCTGCAGCAGCCTTTGGACCAGGCTCTATTTGCCTGCCTAATTAGGGCTCTTTGGCTTCCTGGCAGCAGCTTTGCGAGAGGCCGCCCTGCCAAGACCTCTCCTACTTGCTGCTGACTCTACTACTCCCCCTCCCCAAGGAGGTGGGGGTTCTAAAGCACAGAAACCAAATACGGCCTTCCCAAAACTGCCAAGACATGTATGAATCCAAATGTGCAATCCAAAATTTGGTTCAGCTTTAACAATATTTCCTTTGTCATATGGAAATTATTGTGTGCTCTGCTCCAAGGAAAATACAGATATCCCAAAGTCTTACTCAAAAGCCGAGCTTTTAACACTTTGAAATAAGCTACATGAGTTTGAAAGTTTTTGGCTTCCTTTACCAGCCCATTTTATCTGATGTGTTTTAATTGCCATCTAGTGGTAATAATACTTTGCTTCTTCTCTTGATGTTTCTCACCTTGCAGCCTTTACCTACTAAATCATGTCCAGTCCACCCCACAGACTTACAAATTTGCAAGACAGAGTTGCACAAGTGTTTATTCCAGCTAAGCTCAGCTGGGCACAGTGACCTATTTCATCTGCACCAGGGAACGGCCATCAAATCCAAAAGGCTGAGACTCCTTTCCACCCTCAGAAACAAAGCTACACCTAATTGCAATAAGCTCCACACTTTTTCTGAGGTCTGGAAAGCAAAGAATTTCTATACTATATTCCAAATCTGCAGGTTTCAAAACTCTGGATGGACAGACTAAAATGTCAACAGCCTAGGGTACATTTATAGCACCTCTCAGGCACTAGTAATGAAAAGACACTGCAGTGCTTAATAATAATCATTCTAATACTAATTAGAATGATTAAGGGGAAAGAAAAAAAATTGCACATAGGTTATTTAATCTTTATGATTCAACTGACAAGTAGTTTAGCCCATTTATCACCAAAAATCTTTTATTTCCAAAACGTAAAGCACTGAGCCTACAAGCAAACTCATTAAAAAAAGCATTTCCATTTATAAGAGCTTATATTCAGATTTTCAAATACCTCCCTTCTATCCCTGTGATTAGCATGCCACATATGGAAGATATTATACTAGATACCCTTCACCTTTTGTCCTCAAAACTATGAGAGGGACCAAGTGTTCCTTATTTCCTGATGAATCCTTAATTACCTGCAATGTGACATATTCCTCCTTCTTTCTTTTTGATCCTAAAGTCTGAAAGGCAAAGTCAGCAAGGCATACTGTCTTTCTCTGACCCTTTCATTCGATATATTTCCCAGTCACAGACTTTAAATAATAAACACTTGCAAATGTGCAGTACCCATCTGCATTCCCTTTCAGTCTGGCAGTCCCTTCATAGACCTGGTAGTCTCTTTGTCATTGGTTCAGCTGAATTCATATCCATGATCAGTTCTTTCTCAATAGGCAACAGCTACGTGCCAGACAGCAAACTGCTGTCTGCCCAGCACGCTGCCAGAACCACCAGGCCCCTGACACCCGAGAGCTCATCAGCACTTGTGGCAGAGTCAGCGTTCTGCCCGCGACTTGGCTTCAGACCTCGACCCCCGTGACAGTGCCGGCACCGCAGGCTGGCCTGGCGGGCAAGGGACAAACAAGGCAGTGCAGGGCTCAGCGAATGTACCTGCACCTTCCTTCTGCCCTTGAAGCACTGTAGGTACAGTGCTCCCTGTACAGTGCCTTCTCAATGGCAGTGAACACAAGGCAAGTAGCATTTTTGAGCCTAAAGAATGTACGCTATATGTTATCTGGCATCCTATCCTACAAATACACAGGTTTCTAGATAAACTAAAGACGAGATGCCCACTTGCAAAAGAGCAGCCAACAAATATGCAGCATTTAGCTGATAGCCTGGAGTTCCCCAGCTTTCATTGAGTTGGATGGGCATTTAAGAAGCACTCTCTGGTATGTGCATGTGTGTGTTGGAGTTTGGAAACCTGAAGTTAGTATTTGGTATATGCTAGTGAAGAAATGCATTTCATAAGGGTTATAAAGCTTACATTGGCCAGACCTGTACTCACAGCTCTATTCTGTCCAGCTTCAGCAGATGAGCTGGTTCTGTATTTTGCCTGGGTAGCATGCTGGTACACCTAAACCTGCCTACACACTGTACCTATAAAGTAAACGAATGGTATTAATCTATTCACTTCCTTTTCATTTTTATGCTGTAACCTGCTTTGGAAGAGGAGGACACCAAAGCAGCTCAAGCAATTTTCCAGACAACATGTCAACAGCAAGAGAAGTCTCCTTCATCACATGTGTGGCCTTGACCGGAAGAGAAGATTGATTCCCTGGATACATTTGCTTCACAAAAATTACCACAGGAGTCCTGGCTGTTAAAGTAATTGCATAGTTGTGCTTTATAGGAAACGGCAATCGAGGACAAAATGAGTGTGACATGCCTATAAAACAATAACTTGATTGAAAGAAGTTGATTATCCCAGAATGATCTGATCTTATTTGCTAATACTGCCTTTCTATTTAAGGCTCATGAATGCTCAGCTAGAAGAAAAGCCCAATCACATGCTCAAATCCATGTTAAAGTACAAGTACAGTTCATAACTCAACACTTTCTGAATTATTATGTCCCTGGGACATGGCGTTTCTGCTACAATCAGTTATTTTTATTTCTCTTATAGCTGAGATGCCATCTGGAAACAACACAATTATCTCCTCTGCAACGAGGCTTCCACGTGCTCCGTGTCATCCACTGCCGCCTCGGCTTGCTCTGCACTTGAAGGTTTCGCTCTAAAAGAGAGAGGCCGGGGTCTATGGAGCAGTGTTTGAGGTTTGCCCGGCTCCTGGCAAGGCTGGCAAAGAGTTAAGGAGGCACCAGGCGCCCATCGCTAGGGCAAGTTTCTGAACAATCCCTCTGTTGCACTAGCTGGATCAAGCCTGACCAGCTGCAAGGCAACTATCACCGGAGCCCTTGCAAGCTGCTATTGCTTGGCTACTTCACTATGTTTAAAAGGAACATGACCTATCTTACACGAAGTGCGTGATTCAAAGTGTTCCAACTCAAAATACCGAAACAGCCACACATTTTGTGACAGTCTAACAGCCATGAACATTCTTAAATGCAAAAACCCACATTTCAATGCTAGTATTAGTTTAATTACCTACTGTGCTCATAGCAACCAACTTTAACCATGCAAACAAAACCAAAAACCAGTAAGTACCGTGGGGTTTTTTTTAAACACACTTAATAAAAGAATAGCAATAATGTATCAGAAAAACACAGACGCAACATAATAATTATCCTTCACACTCGCACAGCACGTTTCATCCTTGAAACACAGAGCACTTGAAAGACGAAAATTAATTCTAATTAAACCTCTCAGCATCCTATGTAGTTATATGACATTTACAGAGTGGTAAGCGAGGCTCAGAGAGGTTTGCTAACCTGCACAGGATGATACAGTTTGTCACTGGTGGAACCAGAGCAAAAATCAAGATCCTGGTTTCTGCTTTTCTATTTTAACTGATAGGCTACCTTGCCTTTTCTGTTCAGCACCAGGTTTTCTCATAGAATAGAAGGACAGATGGGGAAAAATGAAGAGCAACCTATTTATATTCAAAAATTGTGAGATTTAATGGCAAGCTAAATTGTTTTAATAACTGACTATTTTCTTCAGGCTCTACATATGCTCCTTCTCTGTTCCCCAGGTTTTCACCTCATACATAGCCTAAGCATGTTGAATCAAGCACTGTCAAGAGAGAAATTACCCACAGAAAGGAAAGGTTTTGTCTGTCCACACAAGATGCACTTTCCAAATCTAGAATGATTTCAAAACATCAATAATAACAGCACCCATCACAACTGAAGTTTTCCATAAGAAATAAATGTTAATATACATGTATTTAACTAACAGGATTTTAATGAGACTTTTTTCAGTACTCAGGAAAGAGGGAGGGAAAGTGTAAAAGCCAGACAAAGGAAGAGATAGTGGGGGATGAGAAAGAAAGTGACTTTCTGAGGTCACCTCTCGTTGCCGAGACCAAAGACAAACACCTTCTAAAACATCTGCAAAAGAGCTGAAATTTCTTTCAGTCTTTTTTCTTAATTATAATATAGGAAAAAAGCCTTTTCCAACCAGTGAAACTTACTAAAATGTCTCAAAACTATTACTTTAAAACCATAAATAAACATAATAATCATAGTTATTTGCAGATCATCACAGAAAAAGTTCTCAGTCTACAATAATTAACCATTCTGAGTGCAGATACCCTGGTTTCAAGATTTCAAGATCATTCAAAACATAATTATTTTTACAAATAAATTGAAATATGTATGTCAACACGTTATCAATTCATAAAGAAAATTCAAATCTCAGTCCTATAGCATACATAATTCTCTTTGGTCAAATGATTCTGAGAAACTGATAGCATGCAAATACAGTTCATTAACATTGCTGGTCTTAGCTATATGAAGGCAAACAGCCTTCATGAAACAAGGAAATTATAAATCTGATTATAATCATCTATAAATGGACAAGATGAAGGGAAAGACAACATACATGTTAAATTATTATGCTTAAAATTATTGAAATACATAAACACAGGATATATACTAACAAGTATATCTACTTTAAAAGTACATATGCTGAATTCACACATTTTTTCATAGAGGAATGACTTATCCTAATGAGCAGAGAGGGTGTTTCCTACTTCTGTGTTACAATATTGAGAAAACCTGGCCTGTAAGTTACTTATCCAACTAAGACATACAAACCCATAACAACCGCAGAGCAGCTATGGTTGGTAGCAGGGACCTTTGGAGGTCTCACATTGAACCCTCCTGCTTATAGCAAGGTCAACTACAGCAGGTTGCTCAGGACTGCATCCCCTCAGGTTCTACTACCTCCACGGGTGCCTCTGAGAAAAATGAATGCAAAACTATTAAATATTTCCTTACTGAATCTCTTTTGCCACAAGGATTTTTTGCAACATTTACTATCTGCATTCCTGGATGCTTCATTCTAAACCATATAGCCCACAAACATAAAGCTGTTTCCTTTTCCTTTTTCTAGGATTTTTGGGGGTTGGAGACCAGCCATTTAGTGTGGGTTTGAGCAAACTGTAATTAATTAAACTGGTTAACTGGAATCAGCAACTGAAAACCCTAAGCAAACACCCTGGAATGAATAAGCAAACTAATGCACAAAAAATAGATGAACTACTTAACCAATTAGTTCTTAAGCTTTCTGATAAATATATAAACCCTGATTTAAAAAAAACATGCTTTAATAGCTCTGTGCCACATTGAGAAATGGTAGGGAATCCAAATGGGAAAAGATTTTTACACCATTGCTGTTCACCCCTAAAATGTTCCAAGCACCTTTTTGAAGGAACATTGACATATTTATGTGAAATTATTTTCTGCATAGAAAGCATCTCAGCTACAAAATGTAATGCAGATTCCTTTATATTGTTGCTTGTCCTTAGTTTAAAAACCTAAAAATAGCTGATAATCCTCAGCAGTCACTAATGGCAAGTACACTGCTACTGCAGAATCCTCATTTGCTATCCAGACTACCCTCTAGAATCTCATTCTACGCTTTTATTGTGAGAACTGAGTACACAATTTACACAGACAAAGCTTGGAACTGGCAGAACTGTGGGTTGCAGAGAGACAGAGCAGAGGCAGAAGGAGCTGAGCTGCTCTACTGCAATCACAGATCACCTTGCCTCATATTTACCAGTCTTTTTCCTGAGGAAAACGTCTTTCATATCAACTTCCACTTCCTAATTTAGCAATAAAACCTTCTTCTTTGCTGCAGCAGCACCTTTTCCTGTTTAAGACATTTTGCAATTTTGTCCAGTCTTTACATCTTTACATTCTATTTTTTTTTTAAGTGTAGAGCTTTTAACTGAAACTGTAATGCTACACTGGTGCGGGACACCTTAAAGAAAATGACAGGATGTCATTCTCTAAAGGTGAGAAATTGATCGTTTTTTGCCTGTACTCGCTACACTCGAGCACTTATATGACAGATAATCCTGTTTAATAAGCAGGCACTGCTTTTATGAGAGTCCTGCTTTTACAAACCTGGTTCTCAAAGAGTCTGTAATGCAAGTTTTATTCACTTCCTTCTACAAAATACTTAAAAATTTTCACAAGCTGATTCATTTTATAGAATGAATAGACTAGTCTCAATCACTTGGTTTAAAAAGACACACTGTTAAAGATCCACCACTGTTCAACAAAGGCTAAAAGGAGGAAAAAAAAGAAGAAAGATTCATTCCACTAAGAGAATCCTATGTTCACTGACAAATGCTGTTGAGAGATCTCAGGATATAAATAGCATATTTTTTCTCCATAACAGTTGAGGGAATGGGTAAGGAAAGGGCATGATAGGGTTTCTGTTGCCACAGGGCCTGCAGTATCACTTTTCATACAGCCATTCACTTCTTTGTAATGGATTGACGTGCCAACCACTTCATGAGAGCAACACAAGAAGGATGATCCTGTGGTTAACACAGAGCACTGAAAGGTAATGAGAAAAGATCCTGTTCCTACCCGTTACATTTGCAGTCTGCAAGATTAGGCCTAAATTAGATCGATATGAGTTGAGGTCAGGATTGACAGAAATTTGAGCTAGTTCAGGGTATCCTGCCTGAGAAAGGTCACCTCGTTCAGCCTTTCAAAGGGGCTGAGCACCAGTGGTTTGAGTCACAACTGCGTTTGTGAATTGTCCAGCAGTCACGTCCTGATCCACTTTGAAAATGTAAAGTCCTCTGTCTCTAGGATTCAAAAATTGTGTTTATTAACAGAAGTGTTTACATGTTTCTTGAAATGGTTGAGCTGTGATGAGACCAGCCGCCATTGGCTAAGTAATCCACTCCTACAGGTGAGCATACTTTAAAGGGCTGCTCACCTCTCAGTTTAATGTTATTGAAGAAAGAAGTGTTAGTATTACAAAATAAAAATAATGTAAGGCTCTGTGCAATAGGCATGTACGGAGTCTGGTTATGAAATGATACAACTGTGAAGTTCAAGGAATATAAGTGCATATATATTTATATATATATATATGTATTAGCTATTCCTATAGCTTACACTATTTTGCGATAAAAAGTTCTGTGTATTTTTAGCCTTTTACTTTTCCTCATTTAGTACAGCTTACCTTTTACACTAATGCAAACTACCACACTACCACACATTATCCTTTACTAATTATTCCTACATCAGTTTTCATTTGCCTATTGTTTCAAGACTGGTTATTTATTGTATGCCTTATTTAGCTTTAGCTTTCTTCCGAGCTTATTTCAGTATGGTCTAAAGCACTCTTTCTCTCTGATGCCCTTCCTACCCTGTCAGGCTGCAGCGGCAGCGCAGGGAGAGGTTGCTCCGGTTCTGCCTGGCAGCTCCAGCACTCAAGGGGCTCACACATCTCTGCCCCTCAGCACTTGAGCTGAGCTGCTCTAATGTCTCTGAGAGCAGCAGCAGCCCTTAAACAGGAGGCTGTGGGGCACAAGGAGTCCTCCAAAGGTAAATGCAGAAGGAAAGATATCTCACAGAAGAGCCTAAGAAGGCAGTTTGTCCAAACTGCAAAGGTGGGTAAAAATAACAGTGCTGGTTTGAAGACAGGGAGCAAGGGGAAGTATAGAAGCAGAAAAGGGCACAGCTCTGTTTGTGCAATGCTCAGGACGTAAGGAGCTGCCCAGGGCAGATTGCACAGACCGTGGCTCTCCTCTCCCTGGGAGGCCCAGACTCTTACCCTTCAGTTTATAATTTAGCAATCAAGCAGAGATTTGTTTGTTTCACTCATAACTGTTGCCCATAAAGATAGGCAGCAGCTCACGTATCACTTTTCCAGTTTTTCTTTTCTTAAAAACATGTTTTAGAGCATGATAGGATATCTCAGACTAATACAAGTTCCCCTCCCCAAGAACTAGCTTTCTAATAAGCTTTTTGTTTTCAAATGACTTCCTACTGTTAGCCCTGCAGATCTGCACCCCAAGATAAGGGTGGTCTTCTTCCAAATACTTTGAGCTATTTAAGGTTTCTGATAATTTCTTCTCTTTCCGCAAATCTGCCCATCTCCTCTCCAGTTTCTTCAGCACTTTAGCCACTATGGAAGTTGCACCAGCTGTACGAAAGCTGTTTCTGCTCTCAAGTGCAGAACACATCAGGAACATTGTCCACATGGGTCTTTTTAAGAGTTAATTCTTTGGTCACACCCTCTCCTCTAAAACAGAAAAACGTGAAATGCTATTTCCACAAGAGAGCTTTTGTACTTAACTAATTAAGTGACTGGGTCCAAAATTTGTATCATCATCACTTCTTCCTCCCCCTATCGCTAATGAGCCCTGGGAGGGCTTAAATATTGCAGAGAGGTGAAAAAAATCTCATTTGCAAGAGCACTAAGGGTAGATCTGTCTCACATGTAAGATATTCCTGGAAGCACAAACTCAGCATCCTCTTGCTGGTGTTATTTGAAAAGCTCACTGTGAGATCCCAGAGCCCACGGGCCAGAGGGGGCCTTGAAGCCAGGCATGGTGCTGTGGATGAGCCGTGTTCATAGTGCAAGAAAGAGAAGGAAACCTTAGCCCGTGATCACGGCCCGCAGGGGACTTCCCCCAACTACCGGCCACTCCACAGAAAACTGAACCTTAGTAAGGGACTCAGAGCAGTGAGTTGAAAAGAGTAATTAACAGACACTGGGAAAAGAGAAAACTCAAGAATTTGCAGGAAAAAAAAAAAAAAGACCAATCCTGCATGTTGTATACAGGTGTTTGTAGGCACCACAATAACCTTCATACTCCTTGAAGGCATAGGAGAAACTGGGCTTTGATTCCCTGAAGTGCCTGCCTTCCTGATTCACATTACCTTTTCACCCCTGCTCACATTCTTGCAAGAAGCTCCGAAACAGCCATGTACAACTAGGGGCAGTGGCCTCTTTTACAACACAAAGCAGAGGGCTGTAGGCATTCTTCAGAAATTGAAAAGCTAGCAAAAAAAGGGTGTGTCGGGGTATATGAATTTTACCTTCATAATTACCCTGTTATTTAAAGCTAATGAATAATTACTACAGCAACCTTGCTGTCATACAGTATACACCTACTCACCCACAGCTCCAGGTGAAACCAAAGAATCACATTTAGGGCTCAGTCCTCCAAACACAACTTCTTGAGCTCAACACTTAGCCTGCCAGCATCCCATGACTTAAAGCACTGTTTGCAGGCTGAGATCCTTAACCTGCATTTATTGGTCTCAGAAAAGTTTCAAGTTAACCATGTCTAGCTTCATTAATACTTCAAAATTCTAGGTAATTACTGTTCCATTCAAGTTTATGTTCATCTACTGATTTTTATTGGAATATCTATTGGATATATATATATATCCATATATAATATTGGAGGCATCCATCCTATAATATTGGAGGCTTTATAGGGGTCCAAATCTAACATATAAAGATAAAATTCAGTCAACCTACAAAGACTCTTTTACGATCCCTACCACCACAGTTCCATCTTTATATTGTCACTCCACATAATCAGAGCTATCTATTTGAAACACATTTACTGATGAGCATTATTTATACCATGAAAGAATTTAAGACTTATTTCTAATGCCTATCACTTGAAATCTCCATTCAGAGTTCACCCCTCTCTCCACATGGATGCAGAGCAAAAGTATCAGCTAGATGTTATATAATACACACTGTACCTGCATATAAAGCAGACAACTAGAAGGATGAAGATTATTTTGTCTTCTCTATCAACCTCAGAAATATTTTGGTTTGTATTTTCCAATGTATCAAGCTCTTACAGTGCAGACACATGTAATAGCCACTACTCACATCATACTGAAGGTGCTAATTTCCAAAGTGGTTTAACTGCTTGTTTTCAACTGTCTTTCCAGAATTGCCTTGGACCAGACACAAGAAGAGTCTTCCCTACAAGAAGGGAGGCACGGCAAAATCCCCACTCTGGAGCTGCAAGACTTTCCAGTGACCCAAGAGCAAATGAACAGGGCACCATTCCTGGCCTCCACTACTAGCACTAGAGCAATTCCCAGTAAGAAACAACCACATGTGGATGCAAAATCCCTTGGTTCTATTTGTCTAAGGTAAAGTGCAGGCTAAATACACATACACATTTGCCATTTGGAACTCAGACACTGAGCACAATTTGTTTTGGACATATATTTGGCTCTCATATAACATCAGTCATATGATATCTGAAATTCAGAAGGGATTTTCTACCTGAAGGATAAATTTGAAATTATTTCAAAGCATCAGAAACATGTGTGATGACAAACACGGCAGGACTTTTCTACTGGACTGTGAGCTACATCTGCCCCAGGAACTGTTGCAAAGAGAAGCCTGTCTCAATACAGGGGAAAGGGGAAGCAACACAGGAAAGGCACCGCCAACCCTGCTATTGCTGCCATCAGGGTAAGGCCATGGGTCTCTTGACAATAAGACTGAGCTTTTCATGGCTTCAGTCTCCTCAAGGTTTTCCTCTCTGCTCTTCATCTCCCTACTGGCAAGGACAGCTGAGAGACAGAAGAAAGCATGAGAAAAGGAGACAAGAAACTAGTGTTTTGAAGTCAATGAGCAAGCCCCTTCCATTGTATGGGATGAAGGAAAGGACAGCCTGGAAGCTTTGCATGGCACAGTAAATGTGCAGATGTGGCAGGGTGTAAAACACTTTCGGAGATCTCTCCCAAGAGGACAGCAGCTTTGGTGTCTGCCGCCTTCCAACACCCTGGGCCTCCTTGCTGCTGTTTGCTTTGGTGATGGACACACTTTCACTTTTGTGCCTCTCACCTCTGGGCACTAGCCTTCCTTAACAGAGAGAGGGGTGAGAAATGCAAAGAAATGCCAAGCAACACTAGGACTGAAGCTAGTGACTGCGAATCTCAAACTAGAGCTCCTGTTGAAGCTCCTTGTACACTTACAAGGAAAAAAAAATAGGACAGTTGGACAGGGCAAACACTGCTGAATATTTCCCATTAAATGAAACCAACTCTCATTATTTCTGCACCTGCCTTGTAATTGTGACAAGCAGGATAAATGCAAATGCACACTACTTAATTTTACTTTTCTGAAACCACATAAAAATGAAGCAAAATTTGGATTTAGAGTATTATTCCTGTTGCAACAAAGCTTTATAACACCTTCTGAGACAGCTGTAAAACTGTTGCTGCATATCAAAACAATGGAAAGACAGCCCAATGCGTGTTAACGTGGCAGCTTTATAGCGCATTACACCTCTTAGCTATTTTTATGGATTTTATAAGGACAGAATTTCCCAGTTGCTCTACCTACCTGCAGGCACCACTGCCATAGATATAAGTCATTCACTCAACATGTGCAGAATGTTAGGTATTGAGAGCCCAGGACCCAGGCTGATTATTCACAGAACCAAAAGGACCACGAACATCCAGGGTCAAAGCTATAATTTTCTTCCCTTAAAAAAAAAAACACACTTCTTTTCAGAAATGCAGAACCACTGACAAACCACAGAAACAGAAAGAGCATAACAGCCAGTATTTCAGTTTGATAATATACCTAGTACAGTAATTCAATGCCCAAAATGATGAACATTAGAGCCTGGATGAATAGTTTCTGAATCTCACAGTGAGCAAAATGTACCTGTGACAAGCTTTTTATCTCTAGAGCATGCAAACTCGTTATTGCCTGGTCTTAATAGCATAGGCTAGATCTCACAGATAAGGAGCTTTGGTGAAGCCTTTGTAACGTGTTTCTCCATTCCTCTATTTTTCGTCAGCTCTGTAACTACTATCATTTACTTTCTGTTTCCATGGGAGCTCTCTAGGCATTAGCCTCAGAAAACCACCTGATTTATTGGGGAACAGGAATGAAATACCTGCAAGGATTGCCCACCTGTGCCCAGAGGCTTCAAGCCATCAGATGTATTATTTTTAAATGATGCTGAAATTTCAGGCATTTGGTCCACATGGGGCTATCCTGGTGATCTAAGGCATCTTTTAAGAGCCCTTTTTTGGTCTGTTGGGTATTTCATTACCTGACAGAAACTCTTATTTATTTTCCAGCAGTGAACTAGAAAATGCTTCATAATTTAATGAGTCTATGGCTAAAAATCATTTTAAATATATGCTTTCCTCAGAGATCAAGTGGACTTACCGCCGTTTTAGAACCTGCATGGTTTATTAAGCAGAGAAAAATACATGTCACAAAAGACATTCAACAAACCAGAAGAATGGTATTTAAATGATTTGTGAATGGTCGGTCAGGGAACATTTAACATATTTCTGATCTAGGAGAATTCTTTTATACACCATCCAGAAAAAGATCTAAGTAGATTCATAAAAAGAACTACTGGGAAAGAATGGAGCAGTCGTTCACCGCTGCATGTTTTCAATACCAGACAGTTGTCAACAACCAGGCTGCTGTCAGCTGCTATTTCGTTAGCAGCATGTTTTCAGATGAACAGAGAAAGGTCATATCGCAGAAAAAAATATATATATTATTAAGTCTAGTATCTCTATCAGAAGTTTCAGAAGAGAAGTAAACCAAATTATGAAGACTTTACCACCCTTTCCCCACAGAGTAACAGGGAAACCATTTCTGACTGACCTGCTCTGTCAGAAACTCAGGCTCCTGGCTCAGAAGAGTCTGCTTTTCTACGAGACTCAGATGAGCTACAGCAGTGTCAGACAAGAATAAGAGAAAGAAGCAGACTCTGTGTTAGAAGGAAAACCCCAGCTGTCAGATTAGTCCTAGAGTAGGGGCTACAGTTCATGACAGTCTCTAAGAAAGTAGAGGGAGACGAAAGAAAAGGCTTTGGAAACTGTAGCTAGAGATGCCCAAAGGAGTTGTGTTGTTGAGGGTGAGGGTGTTTGCTGGTCCTGGGTGCGCAGCAAAGCCTCCCTTTCAGGGCAGGAGATGTCGGCACAAGTGATGAGCTGTTCTGTGAGCAGTGACAGGAATGCTGGTATGGTTTGGTCAATGAGTATACCCTAAAACTAAATAGGAAAGGGATTTCCCAAGTATTAAGCAAGAGGCAAACACATCCCTTTACAAAGTACCAGGAAGAAAATGGCTCTATCTGCTCCTAATCTACAGAGCTTAAATATTGGTCTTGCAAATTATTCCTTTTTAAAGCAGAGTGATTTACTTTTCTAATTAGCAAACACAAACAAGTCCATCCTTCCTTGCCTTATTTTCTTTAACCATCTCATCTTCTACCTCCTGGTGACTGAGGAAAGACCTCTTGCTCTTTTCTGAGAACAGGCCAGCATGACATCTGCACAGCTGAAAACTATTTCCATATTTGTCTGATGAAGCACGTACACAGAGGTCAAGGACAGATACAGAAAGAAGGCACCAGCATCAGAGCAAGCTGCAGGACACAAAAGCATCCCACACCAACACAGGTTTCCTGTCTAGCAGCTGCAAATACTACAGGAAGGGAATCAAGTACAAATATGAACAGAGGGTGAGCTCCAGATTCTGGTCTCCCTCTTTGTTACAGACACAGACTTTCATTAGCTTTCAAATTCTCTGTGTTTCCTTCAACATGATGTACAGACAGCAAGTGAATACCAACACCTGGCTTAAATCGCATCTTTCCAAGAGGCTGACGCCTTCACGTGAAGGATGACTGGCCAAATGTGCGCACATGCACATACACAGGGAAACCCAGCTGCTTTCCAACATTTTCTGCTCCTCTATTGGCAAGTTGCTCCAGAAAGAAGAAACCTGCTGCCTATGAGAAGCTTCTGCTTGTCCTTGCCTTTGCATAGGCTGCTGCGTCTGCATCGAGGGCCCACTGCACTCCCAGTAACCCTATGGAGAGGTGCAGCCAGAAACTCGCACCGCACCCACCCGCCTCCTGCATTTTGTCAGGCAACACCCCAAGAGCCTAACCCCTTTCTGGGCAAAAGGGCAAGTAGGAGAAAAATGTGATGCTATCATCAAAAATGTTTGGGATGATGCAGTACAGAGCAAATCCCCTACCCGTGATGACATTGTCAGAGACTAACATAAAGAAATAGCCTCCTATCCCTCCTGATTTGACAAAGCTCATAGGTGATATCAAAATATAACACAATACACAAAGACCTGTAAGTACAGATCTTTACAGGGCAGATTGTAGTGGGAAGGAAACAAGTTTTTTAGAGAGGCAACCATGTCCAGAGAGGTAAAAAGCTTGTCCAGGATTACAGCAAGTACCCGTGTCTGAGTGTCACTCACTGCATCCTACTCTGGGACAGGCAGTACCCATGAGCAACTAGGCTCACTGGCAGTTCTGCATATCTGTAGCACCCCTGCTCCCATACAGCTTTTCCTCAAAAATTATTTTAATTGGAAACCATCCAAGGCTGACAGGTTGCAAAGGGCCACCCAAGAAAATCATCAGTACTGCTGCAGTGCTCTGAAAGTGCCTGTTCTTGGAGCAGTGCAAGGCAAGGAGGGTTTGGTGGAGCTGGTCTAGTGCCTGCAAGGGGGATATGCGCTCGGCAGAATCCACCCCTCCCTCCTGCTCTGCCATGTGTGCAAGCAAAGCCTGAAAGAAACCCAGTGCTGTTCTGTCTGAGAGCACCCATTCCCTGCAGCGATCGGAAAGGAGGGGTGGCTGCATGACATGATGTGCTTGTGAGAGCCTGTCATCTCTGTCTCAGCAAATTTTGGGGCCTGGGTTTGTCATTAGTGGCAAAGCCAAGCCCAGATTTTAACCTCCTTGCAGCTCTGAGTTTTCCCTGTTTACCAAGGAATATTATTTAATAAAAATTATTCCAGCGGGTTTACAGTGTAGTTTCTGTGAACTCTTTTAATAGGTAAGTACTGGAGGGGATGTGTATGAACTCTAAGCATAACGCACTGGTTATTGCTTAAACCAAACAGGCATTTCTGTCTCTAAGACAGCTCTCCATCTTGTGTGCAGATGAGCTACTGGCCAAGACTGAGGATAATTTTATTTGTGGTCCTCGGTTCAACCAGTCACTCATGCATTAAATTAAGATCATGATGTGTTTGAACTTTGTTGCTCTTCTCAAAAACTACTGCAATGTAAGATAGGAAATGCCATCTGTTTCTTACTAGTCCTTGATACAATAGATATGCCACCTTATTAGTAAGAAAGTTAAAAATATATATATTTTGAAGACTCTTATCTAACCTGGTATGCCAGATTGATTTCCTCATTCTCTGAAGTACAGAGCAAAATAAGATTCTGCAGCAGACTCTCAACTCCAAGCCATTCACAGCACTCCAGTGAAGCACACTGTGTCTGCAGACATATTCATGTGCATCCATCCCCTCACGCCGAATGGGCCAAGAACATGCCTTTCCAAGAGGATATGAACTCACTGCTAGGAGAAGGGACAACTTGTCACTCCTGCAGTGGAATGGGCTATAGGAGAGCACCTTGTCCTTCTCAGGAAAAGCTAACAGGTTAATGTAAAGACTCTCACCTAGGGCACGCAGTTCAGAGCTATTTAGAAAAGTTGTTCCTTACTGTTTCTCACCTGTTAGTTAACACCTTGCAGCTGAGACCCAGTAAATGGCTGCGTAAGCACTTCTAGTCAGTTCTAGGGCAAAGCTAAACAAGTTGGTTCAAACCACTGCCAGGTGGTTCAGTGAACTTGTTTGATTTTGTCCTGGAAGAGTCAGGAGTGCTCACAGGTCAGGAAGAGTTGAGAGGGAGCTCCAGACGTTTGGATGAAAGGACCTCAAGCAATAGCCCTTTTCAGGTCAAAGCCTGATACCAAAGCAGGAGGCCACGGTCAACTCTGTGTGTCTCTGTGCTGAGTCTTAGACTAATGGCTCTGAGCTCTGTGGGATTTCCCCTGGCAGCTGCCTCCTCTCTGGCAAGCAGAGCTGCTCAGCACAAGCCCCCAGGCACCGCCACAGCCCTGCGCTGCTGGCCAAGTCCAGGCTACGCTGCCCAAAGCACTGCAGGAGCCCACTGTGCTCGGCAAGAACAGAGCTACCAGAGCTCAACTGCTGCCACCCTGATTTCCTAATGTCACCAAAATGGCACAGCACGTTTGCACATAGTACCAACATGCATGGTTTCAAGCAACCAAAATGCAGGCAGAAACAGAATTCCAGAGCTGCTGCCATTAGCAGAACTAGAGATACTAGAAGCCTTTAAACAAAAAATTCTTTCTATGGGTAACAGTGCTAACCTCTGGCTTGATCTGAGAAGATGAGATCTTCATCTAAATTACAATTTGGCCATACTCAGACTGGGTGATCATATGGCAGAAAGATCCCCAGTCCTCTGCTCTTCCTCCTCCTATCCTGCCTTTTCATTTACCAGTTACAGATACTGATGGGAGGGACACAACCAGGGAGAAATTACTCCCTTGACAGTATACACTGTCAAAACTGTGTTTTGCAGAAATAAACCAAGGGATTTATAGATTTTTTTAGATATTATATGAACTCAAACCTATTTCATCAAAACTTCAGTCTTCATCATGAAGCCTTTTAACTGCTAGCATAATTTTAAGCTAATAGGTAAGAAACATGTATTTAAAATAATCAGTATAGGGGGCACTTGAGAGTATGCAGACTTAAAAATATTGAGTTAAAGGACCAGACTGCCATCTACCGGGCTTCTCAGAGAATGACAAGAATTCTCAAAAATAAGGGATGATGGTTTTAAGAGACTGATAGGGAAATTGTTCCAGTGGATAAAGGGGAAGTGCTAGACATGACCTAGTTTCCTTTAGAAACTAGAAATTTGACTTTAATATGTCATGCTCAAAACAAAGATTAGGAAATAAGAGTCAAGAGATAATTATCATAAGATACATTTTTTAAAAAAGCCCTTTCAAAAAGTAGTTCCCTTGCATTTACTTGGGGCCCAACATAGAATTTTGAGTGATCAGATGCTAAGAATTTGTAGCGTACCTCATCTCAGAGTAATTGTAATCACAGAAGCAGAGAAGAACGAAATTCTGGATGATCTCAATTGACTGATTCAAGATTAAGAAGAATAAATTCATCCAAATAAGTAGTCCATTAAAGAAGAAGGGATCCAAACCCAGATGCGCAGCGGAGAAGAGCACGGTTGGTACCATGCAGATGGAAACGGATTTGAAGGAACTTCTCCTTCTGCAAAGGATGTGTGCAAGCCACAATGAACATCAAATTGAAAGCCTGAGTCAAGGTCCAACAGGGCTTTCAAGAGGCAGGCCCCACATTGGAAGAAACAACTTTTAAGAACTGGAGGGGATTATTTCCACCTAGTTAGCAGCTGCAATCCATTAGGTTCAAATCTATGCACAGTTGAAGACACTACCATTGAAGCAAGTCTAGGTAAAAGCCACAAGAACAAGATTTAGAAAGCATAGCCCTTGAGCAAGAATTGAAGAAATAAGGCTTTTTGAATCTTTGAAATATAAGATGAAAATAAGTGTTCTAGAAAACTAGAACGAATTCAGAAGATAGAAAGGCCAGTTTCCCAGTGACCACTAAGGATGACAAGCCAAGATGATGTTAATTGCAACAAACAATTCAGACTGGCCAGTAAAAAAAAAATTGTATGTGTTGTCATGAAACATCTAAAAAGAAAAAAAAAAAAGCTCAGAGCAAGCACTTGCTCTGAACTTGGTTATCGTGGTTATTGTGAACTTGGTTATCAACAGAGACTTGGAAGTCTTTTTCACCACTGCCTTTCATTTCTGGAACACACACCAACTGTGCAGGTGCTTAACTGATAGCAGTTTCTTTCAGTAACTGTGGTTCTACAAACCTCATTCATCCACAGCTCTTTATATAATCTACTTATATTCAGCTCCTTACAAACTGCCACGATTATCTTTTGAAGGGGCATTACAATCTGAACATACTGTGGCCCATTTCACACAGCTGCAGATTTATAAATGTGGAGATTTTACACAAATATATAAGTGTCCAGGAAGGCATACTTGAAGTATAATTCACCTAAAGACAACAAATACTCTGGCCACCAAAATGTAAGGATGAAATCCTGCTGTGTAATGTGATTTCTAGGTGCACTAATGCATCTAGCTGGTCCTGATTTTTCTCTGCATTGCTAAAACACTGTCCTTTTGTGGGGTCTGTTGTGGGGGTTATTCACACCAGGTGACCCTCCACTGGGGACAGGCCCCACATCTCTCTCAGTTCCAAATAAGATATTATATGATATTACTCGAAGTTCCTAAATTATGGGATTCAAGCTTCTAAAACTTGCACAGGACCAAGGAAGAGTACAACCAATCAGCTCAAACAGGACATCTACTAAGACTCTTCATGACACTCAAGAAATGCAATACTTTGCAAAAGTCAGAAAATAGACTTGTCAAATCTACACAGACGAAAGGGCTCTGCAGAAGGCCCAATTCTTACCCTGCTTCTCTTTGAATCCTGTTCAGCAAGCTATTGGACACACTCAAAGTTCAGCCCACTTAAAAGCTACTCTTGCAAGCCCGATGATCACTATGTAGCTGCTAACTCCAGCTCTCGATTATAGTCCTGCCCCTTACTGAAGGAAAGGGTCTCTTCCTACGAACATCAAACAAGATGAAGACACAACTGAGTATTTCATTTTATTTTTAAGGGTGTCTTTCTTTTAAGAAAATAGCCATTTGTTTGGGGAGGAGGAGATGGAGAAAATCTCCAAAGATCTCTACTATCATGGATAGTCTTTACATTACTTTAAACTTGCCTCTCTTTCCATATGCTTCATATATATGAAATATTAATGATGATATTCATTTGAAATCTCAGTACCAGCATCCCTCTTTGACTGGAATATTAAATGTCCTTTATTTTAATATCTCCCTAAAATGCAATAACAAAATCAACATTGTTTGCCTTTAAGAGAGCAGAAGTAGTAATGAATGAACTATCTGTTTCCAATAACTTTATTAGATTTCTGTACGTTTCAGACTGTTGAGAAAATGAGGACAAAAATAGCAACAAAAGAGAACACATGCAAGCTTCATTGCATCTTCTCTGTGCAGTTGCTATGCAGCAATTGCCTTCCTACAAAGAACTTTGGCTTTTTTGCTTACTAACATTTCGTCATTCAAGTAGATACAGTATGTTCAGATCCAAAACAATTTAAAAGAAGTCTTTGCTCTGAGGAGCTGTCTCAGATAACTACTAATCAAAATGTACATGCTCTCTGACCTGCCCCTTTTGGATCTATATTGACCATAGAACAGAATGTGTAACCTAAATAAGCTGCCAACACTAGCACAAAAAGAGGGAAAATATCTTCTCTTCACCCTCATTAAAAAAAAAAAAAAAAAAAAAAAAAAAAAAAAAAAACTGCCAAGCAGCTAATGTGGGCAATCCTTTGACACTGCTGTCTTTACCCACACGTTTCAGACCCACTGCTGTCTTATGCTCATGTATTTTACTACCAATACGTGCATATCAAAAGCTCATGTTGTAAGCCACTTGTAGACTATCACCTGCGTTCTTCTTCAGCAAAAACAAAACCTGTTGAAATTTTGGAAAGGGAAGTCATTTCTTATGCAGACATTGGAAAAAGTGTCTGCATACACACACAAGCATCATCCACTGTTTCCTGCTCATCAAAAGAAGGTGACTGACCATGATTTTTATCTACCATACAAAGCCACAAAGTTTATACACATACTTTAGAGCAAACCAACATTCTGACCACAGCAAAAGAAACAACTCAGTAAAGTGCTACCCTTCTACACAGTCATTCATTTAACAGATTTTGTGGTTGTTGCTCTGGCAAATTGTTCTGTCCTGGTAAATTGATCCTAACTTTCACTAGGCTCTTAGAACACAGTATTAGAGTGAGTAACACCACATAGTTGTAGTAGTTCATGATTTTCAGACTTTATTTGATGAACACTATTTTTTTCTTCTTAGTTTTAACAAAACCAATAGACTCTTAAAAGTTGAATTTGCACAGGGTTAATGTAGTGTGTACATGAGCATGCCATGTATAAACTGCTTTTCAGAGGCGCTAGAAATTATTTTAGATGCTATCAGCAGAAACAACAGCTCTGAAATGACCATTTCTACCACCTAAAAGAAACACCTAAAACAACAACCTGTTTGGGAACACCTAAACCTTCGTTTCTAGAGTTCGCATTTCCCCATCAATAAAAGGAGAACAGTAACACAGTTTACCAAGCTCAGAACATGGTGGTTCTTGTAAAATGCTTCCAGGAAAAAAAAAAAAAAAAAAAAAAAAACACAGGAAAATTCCATAAAAACACACCTTAGAGATAGATAGCAGAGCAGTTGATTTGAAAACTACAATTCTAAAGAGCAATAAATCAATTTAAAAAAAAAAGTCTTAACCTCTGAAAACAATAAGCCTTCCTATTGCAGCAGTCTAAATCAACTTTATAAAGTAAAATCACTTATGATTATCTGCTTTGCAGATCAGCCTGCTGATTTCTTCACACAACTTCTTGGTTTTCAGCTCACATTTGTCACTCTAGAGTCAAACAAAACCAGACCAAAGCCGCTACAGAAGCTTCCACCTTTTCTAACAAGGTCCTCAACCCAAGATTTCCTTTTCCCACTGCCATCACCATCCCACATCCACCAGACTGGCCGCCTCACTGTTGCACACTGACTACTTCCCACCACCCAGAGGCAGATGCTCTTGCTGAGGACAACCATCCACCTCAGCTAGCGGTTTCACCACTAAACCCTTCATGCTGTTTATGCAGTAACAGACTGTTACGTAGACCAGGCTCCCTAGGTAGCATTTAACTTTCTGCTTTCATCCGAGTGCAGCAAAGACATCAGCCACCAACACCCGGAGAACACAAGTTGTCCACGGAGCAAACAGATGTGTGAATTTGCAAATGTATTAGGTTATTCCCTTACCTTTACCTTGGCATTCATAGGCTTGAGCTGGCACAGAGTAGATGGTATTCACACATTCACCCTCCATTCCTTCACGAGAAAAGGCAGTAAGTGTTTCCTTAGGCTTAGGGCTATGACTGAAGCTTATCCATGGCCAGCAGCCCAGGGCCGGCATGGCAAGCGCACAGGAAGGGGCTGTGGGGACTGTCACCCCAGAAGGTGCCATGAGGCTCCTGCCCACGTGGAGCCAAGAGCAGCCAAGGAAGAAGCGGGTTCTCAGCAGCTTCTAGCACCACCCTCCTGATCCGAATGGCTTCACTTGGCCCCGCACAGCCGGTGCCCACACATAAAAACAGAGCGCTCTGCCCTCGAGCGGCTGCGCTGATACCCCGAGCACGACACGCGGTCCCGGGTCATGGCGCGGGCTGCAGCTGCGGCACCCACACCCACACAGCCCTGCCCGCACCCAGCACGTGCCGCCGTCGACGCCGCCCGCTGAGCCCGCCGTTACGCGGGGACTCGCTTTCCGTTTAACGGTCGCTAACGGCCCCGCCCTGGCACGCGCCTCGCGCCCCGCGGGGGGCGGCGCATGCGCGCGGCGGCGCGGCGGGCAGAGC
>NW_020455533.1:64202-123460 GCF_003342845.1 Nothoprocta perdicaria
GCCGGGGCACGGCACGGCACGGCACGGCGCTGCCGCGCAGCCCCGCGGCCGCGAAGGGGCCCCCAGAGCCGCTGCCCGCCGCGCGAGCGAGCGCCGGGTCACGGGGCGCTGCGCGGGGCGTTTGTCCCGTGCCGGCCCCGCGAGCAGCCAAGGCTCGTTCGACTCTGTTAGCTCTAGCGTTCTGCCCCGTTCCAGCAGCGCGGAAGGGAGATGTTTCTGTCCGCGCTTTGGCTCCTCTGCGGGCGGTGTAGCCGGGTCCCCACAAAGCCCTGATAGTGCAGGACGAGTCGGCAAGACGCCGCTGTCCAGGGCCCCCGGCTCCTGCAGGTGCCTTTCCCGACAACAGCTCCCTTTGGAGGCGACATCTCCATCCGCCGCTAGTTCTGGTGTTAGATAACCGCGGCTTAAAACGTGATCCCAGCTTGTTCCAGGTCCTTTCCCGTGCCAGGCAGCTGGCCTTGCAGCGTGGCACTTGCAACATGTTGCAAGCAGAGGAAATACATTACACTTCTGTAAGATAAATCCCTGGAAACATCCTCTCACCTAGTCAAACACAGACACTAAGTACCAAAAAAACACTGACATTTACCAGAGCCTCTGGTCCTGTCAAACTGTTTAGGAGTACCTGCATTGCAAAAAAAAAAAAAAAAAAAAAAAAAAAAAAAAAAGGAATTTGGCTGCAAACTCCCTTACATTTTGGTAAAGGTGATTTCAGAAACCACAATAACCACCCACCCTATTGGGTCTGGGTTTGGTTTTCTTTGTATGCGCAGTGGGATAGACATAGGAAATTATTTCACATATCAAGATCTTGCACACAAAACAATGGCAGTGGCTTTGCAGATGATGCCACTACCTAGAAGGTGGAAAACTTTTTTCCCCCTCAAATTGAATCTGGGGGGAAAGGGGGGCTGTTTTGCACCAGTGACAGGATTCTCATGATGCACCAGCTGTTCATATCTACTGTTTTTCCTTTCATATATTAAGCTATTAAATACTGGTGTGTTCGATCTCAAAGTCACTTTGCTTGAAAAGATTAACAAAAAGAGTCACCCTTGAAAGAAAACTCTTCTTACTCTGCACATGAGTTATTTGGAGAATGTCCTCTATTTTTCTTTGATTTTTCTTGGATATTATCTTTGTTGAAGTAGTGCATAAAAGTGCTGCAGGTGCAGAAAAAGAGGATACATTTGTGTTGTTTATCAAATAAATTGAGTTTGATGTGTTAATCTGTAAGCATTACACAATTTTATGTTTTAGCTGACTTCTATTATTCTAACAATTACAAGATTCAGGATAATAATCTTCTAGTAATTAGTAACAGGCAGAGGGAATATGAAGGAGTATTTTGGAAAATAGGTGAATGTGTCACTGTAAATATGTGTTTAATAAGTTGTGATTGTTGTTTGTATATGCTAACTCTGCTCATTTAAAATAAAGCATTATGTGATTTGCAATTGGAAGGGAAAATAAATCAGATTGTTCTGAGTGCTCCCTAGCATGAGGCGAAAGACAGGTGATCTTTGAGGTGTGATCCCTGTTATCCCATATACATGGGAGTATTGCAATAATTCCATGTCTCTCAACATTTCATCACCCGTTACAGCCCCATGAGATTTCTCAGTTGCAGAAATCAGAATCAGAATTATCTATATGCAATTATATTACTTCAGCCACCTTAAACATCGCCGTTTCCAGCAGTTTCTGTCTGCTGCAGAGTTTTGGAAAGTGCCTGATTCTCACTGTAGGAGCACCCAAACTGTTCAGTCTTCAATGTGGTCACATACAGGGAAAACAAATCTCTTACAGAATCCATCTATTAATAACTTTCTAATTATGCCAAAAATTAAGCTTGCCAATGCACACTACTCTCAGTGCAGTGTTTAATTTGACAGTTATTTCATACATGGACTACATAGCTGCTTATATATCTTTTGTAAGAGCTCCATATGCAGTGACCATAATTACATGTCTTTTCTATAAACACAAGCCTTACAAAAATCTCTTATTTAGCGACTTCAATGAGAGCTTTGCCTGTGTAGATTGGAAACCAAATAATAAGCTCTAACTTGGCTCTGTTTGGCAATTTCTACCACATTCCACTGTACTTTAGGAAAGTACAAGAATTAGAAACCCCAGCCTGATTAACATCTGATACCAGCCTGATACTTTCAGTCTGAACAACAAAATTCATTCCTGCATTAGAAATATGCATGCCATGTTTTTGCACAAATCACATGTATAACTTGTGCAAATTGAGGTGTTTTTACATGAAACAAGCAAAATATAAACATCTCTAAATATTTGTTCGCTCACCTTCTCACCATAAAAATTGCACGAAAGACACATTTTGGTAGTGTCTGTTGCACACATGGAAATAATTTTATGTCAGGCTGTGTTATGCCCACTAGAAGATCTACAAATCATACCACAACAAAATATTTCAGCTAAAATTAAATAAATCTCTCTCTGTTGCTGAGCACAGGCTATCAAGTTATCTGTATCAGCTGATTTTGACTTGCTTAAAAAATAATGCCAAAAATGCTGAGAGTACCTTTACTATTCACATGTAATCTTGGCACAAGACCTCCTTATAAACAATTCCCAAAGTCCTCCCATAGTGATAATATCAAAATCACCATCAGATTGCCTGTGAACAATATGTTCAATTATTGCTATATACTTTCCATACTGCACATGTCCAAATCATCCACAAAACATCACACCCCCTTTCTTCCATAGCTAACACGAGTCCAACTCCGTATTGATGGTCTCAGCAGACAGAGCAAAACCTCAAAAGCCCCTTCATGTTGGGAAGAGCTCCTTATGACAGGACTGTCCTTATACATAGTACAAATATTGTTCCCTTCTAGGATTATCATTACCTGAATAAACAAATTGCTCCATTAGTTATTGTAGCTGTCTGATCTAACATTTACAGACAGTCGTGGACACAGCCACAGGGAAGTCTTCATTTGCCTGAGCTGTATCACTTCCAAGAACAGCACTTCTGATACACCACCAAATTCGGAGGCATAAGTGCACAAGATAGTATTTATTTTTTTCCTCCTCACCATTCACAAGAAAAGCTCTTCCACCAGCCTTCTTGCATGTGGATTTACCCTTTCCTTGCAACTCGGTCTCTTCTCATTCTAACACACCCTACGTCCCACACAGTCTTTATAGACAGAAGCCTACTACAGGATTGCTTAACCTGCTATTTTTAACAGAACACTACTCAACAGAAGCATGTGGATTGAGAACAGTTTTCATATTCGTGCTACTCATAAAAAGACAAGTGCTCAAGTGAAAAATGGGTGTGTATTGACACCAGCTCTTGCAGTCACCCAGTCATCTTCCATATATTCCAAATGCTTAAGGAGAGTGATTATTAACAAGCTAATCAACTGACAGGTTCACTATCAGCTGATATCAGCTGGACTATCAGGTTCAGCACTTGATCAATTAATGGACTAAATGATTGGGAGCTTGTTCCTAGACAGGCCAAATGGACATTCCTGCAGTAGGACACATGTTACAGAACTGTGGCAGAAAAAAAAGATCAATAGGAAAGAAAAGAAACCCACTATTCTTAGATGATTGCTTCCTATTATTACTCAAGATCGTGGAAAACAATGATGGTGCAGCAAGAATCTGTTCTCTCTCTCTGATCTGTGTTTGAGCGTTTCGCTTTTATAACCAGCAGCAAGTCAGGACACTTCTGTTTGCTGATTGCTAACAGTAATATAGATTTCTGCAGTAGTTCTCTCAAGGAAAAAAAAAGTCATTTCTGAAAAGAGCCTTTCTTATCTCCACTATGCACCTGGCTAACTGCTCTTTTGAGCACTCTGTCCTACAAGGCTTTTGCTGGTGTAGCACACAATGTATTTCCACAAACATGATTATGTTTTTTTCAGGACAACAGGACAGATCCAATTTTGATATGCAGAGAAAAGTAATTCAACATTTGTTCTTTTCCAAATTCAAATTATGTTCAAATAAAGGCAGTAGTCAATTTGAGATAAACACTGTCTTCTTTAGTAGTAAGAAAGCATAAAGACACATTGTGGCTTTTGTAAAGAAATTTTTTCATACAATCCAGAGGCGGTTTCATGTTCACTTTTTCTGAACATTAAATACCCATATTCCTTATACAAGAAAACAAATGATAGAGGCCGGTAGTTTAGCATGATACCCATTTTGAAAAAGGCAGTCACTGCTGAAGATGATGAGGCCCTATATTTTGAAAGAAAACTCTAAGAACACCCAAGCAAAAAGGAAAGTTACTTAGGCATCCCTGTTTTCCCAAACCCATTCTAGAGTTTAGTTTGTATTTTATAAAACTGGTAATACTTAGGTAAAATTTGCAACATGGTAATACAGTTTCTTTCCAGGTTATTAATTAGCAGGTATGGTTTGATTTATGGATTTCTTTTAGTTCCGTTCTTCTCAAAAAGTAGAAAATTGTGATTATATGAGCACAACCACCCTGATGAGAAGCCTGAAGCCGTGAGCTTTTGACTTTGGACATCAGTTGTTCACATATCCTGAAACGAACTCCGCTTCTTCCTTGATAGACGAGGAAGAAAGGGGAGCATCCTTTGGTAGTGGCCTACTCTGATCTGGCAGTACAGGGTCTGCTTTCAGCAGCGCCATAAATCTCCCCTCGCCTTCTCTTTTCCTGTGCCTTGCAGCTCATTTCCTTCCAGCACAATGTGGCCTTTTCTGTTGAGAAAGTCTTTTCTGCTTTGGCAGGCTCACAGCAAACAGAAATGGTTTGGTAGAGGTTGAGCTTTTTTGTGTTTGGAGCTTTTTGTGTGCCAAACTTTTCCTTTCAAGCCCCTTTTCTCTGTCGGGGCTGGTGGGGGGAGCGTTTTCAAGCAGCTGCCACCCTTTTTTGTCATCTTGATTGCAGCACGCTAAAATGAGAAGGCGTTTGTCAGAACCCAAGTGCCCCAAATATAAGACATCCTAACAGTGCTTTTTTTCTGCTGATCCTGGGAAAAAGAATAATTATTTTTTCAAATTCAAAAAAGGAAAAACAGTCTTCCAAAGAATTTTTCAGCAGCTGCTCCACAATGAAAAACAAGGAGCCGACGATGTAGCATGGAGTGAACATCTCAACATCTCATTTCCTTTTTAGATCCTATATTCCTCTCTGTATAGCAAGAAGGGGTAGAGAACATACAAGGCCTGCTCTCCCACAGAGTAAAGCTGTGTGCAATGGCAAGTAGATTTTTTTCCACATTTCAGCCTCAGCCTCTTTATGCATTATTGGCTTACTCTCCTGAAGCGTTTTTCTGGCACTGCCCTCTGCAAGTCAGGGTAGAAAAGCAAGATTAGATGAGCTGTTTGTTGTCTACAGAAATGGGTCCCCTTCCAGAAACTGGTAGGTTTTGTTTTTCTGGTTTCAGGGCGATAGACGGCCCAGTGGAGATTTAGTGAGAGCTCAGAGTTCCTGCTCCGAACATGGGTCCATCATCTCTCTGGGTCAGGAGACAAGAATTCCACTCAATCCCAAAGTAAGGAAGGTGGAGAGGAATATACTGGTAATGATTAAGCCTAAGGAAGTTCTGCATCATTCAGTAATAGACTAAGACAGTGCTTAATTCACCCAATTCATGTAAAACTAGAATAATACCAAATTTATGGAAAGAATAAAATAAATAATAAATTACAATCTTCATATATTAAAAAAAGGTTGGCTTTTGGTGGTATTTTTTATTTGTAAATACTATTGTAATTGCATGTTAGACATGGGGCTTCATAATGAATAGCATAAAACATTATAAATAAGATCTCAGAAAGATTATTTATGACTCAAAGAAACAGGTCACTTGATCTGGATGAGTGGCAGTTTTTCTGCTTTGAAGAACAATAGCCCTTTCACCACTTGCGTGGAGCCACATAATCTAGATCAGACCAAACATGATAAAGTAATAAACCAAAAAATTATGTTTAAATAATACGAGTACTTTATTTAGACTCATAAAGCTAGGAAAATCAAATTAAGGGAGAAGTCTCATTCTTTGATTGAATACACTAGGTCAGAGAACTAAAAATCCATAATATCATGTGATCTATGACAATTCATAGTACAAGGTTGTCCATCACAAGACCTCCAATTCACCTGTGACACCAGATCTGCTCCAGACACGTTAACGATGCTGCAGGAGCCCTGGGTCGGGTAGTAGCACAGTAAAGAGCAATCACACTGGAAGACAAGTTTCTTTTCTAGATCACTGTAGTCAATAGCAAGATGCATTCAGACAGCAGAGCACAGAACATGAGCTCTAACACTGAACATTTTCTTTGCGAGTTGAGCAGTTTTCCAAAAAGGTCATTGCGCTTGGATACTTGCCTGTGTGCTTGATACAATAAGCTACTGGTTTGACAAGGAAAAGCATCATTAGTTAGCAAATCTCTAGGGGTTCCCAAGTATCTTCCCTCTTTTCGCTGTTATGTTGCACACTCATCATGAGACAGTGAGGCACAACTATTAGTGTACATGATAGGTTTTTAATAGTCTTATATTTTGCTGTGAGGTCTCTCACTCCTGCTGTGGTCCCATGAGGAAGGTTTGTGAATCCGGAAGAATTTTCCTTGCATACCCATGCCTTGGTAAGGATCAATATGCACTTCCCCGTAAGACTGGGGATAATGACTGTCAAGGAATATGAAGACTTACGGCTTTAAGTTGTACATTTTTATGTCATAAAAAAAATAATCTTTGTGTGCATAAGGCCCAAGGGATCCATTTTTCCTAGGGAGTAGCAAGGAAAGGACCAAGAAGAATGAAAAGAAGGGGCCAAGTTCCCTTTTTCGAATTATTTTCAGAATTTCTTAACAGCTCTCCCGAGAGCTTAATGGACAGGGAGGTGTTTACTTGCTTAGAATGGAGGTTCATCTCAAACTATATTTCATTTCCCTTCCCTCCCAAGTTGTTTTTTCTCTACCCAGATTTTGTCCTGTTTTGGTAACAGCCGTTTTTTTCTGCATAGTCAGAAGTTCAAGCTTTGTTTTATTTGTCGTTTAAAGCTTCCTAGACAGTCCTTGAAAGGGAGACCAAACTTATTCAGAAAGGGTGTTCAAGGGCTCCATAAACACTAAAGAACAGAGTGAATTAATAATTCTGACAATAAATAGTGTATTGATAGCTGATAATCCTCCTAAGTGTGGAGGGCTTGAGGGAGAAGTTTTTTGGTTTGGTTTGGTTTTCAGAACTAACAGTGCTGAACTTGGACTCTGGTAAATGCTTTTAAGTCTCATTGTTTCTGATACTCAGTCTGAAAACTTAAAAAGCCATACACTGTAAAGACCTAAATACTCAGCTCTCTTTGTAAGTGTCATGAAAATAGTAATAGCATTATGTAGTACAAGAGAGCAGAAAGTATCCCAGCTTGTTAAGCATCCAAACACTGCACTTAGACCCAAGCCTATTAAAATAGCTGAATCAGTGTTTTTAAAGAATAGGGAAAGGAATAATTGATTCTGGGTGATGTCTTCACACGCTAGCCTTCAGCTTGGAAGGGATATCTATTTTCATGATAGAAATATTTGGAATAAAGCTTTTTTTTTTTTTTCCTCTGTTATACTACTAGGAGATTTTACTGAAACAAAGCAACTTCTTGGGCTAAACTCTGCCAGAGACCAGTAGGACACAACATCTACACATTTGTTCACTGTGGATACGGCTAGTTCCCTAGCAACACATTAAGGTTTAAGTAAACTATAACAAAAGGTACCGAAATCCCATACATATTTTAAGAATATACAGAAGAATTTCCTCCTCTTTAGCGTGCCCAGGCCCCCAAGGAAGATTAAAGACCCTTTTTGTAACATGTGCCAAATCCCTCAAATCCTACTGAAATCAAGGAGAGCCAAAAACTTCACTGCTTCGTAGGATCAGGCCCTAAAATTAAAGCAGCTATGTATGAAGCAGGTTGATCCTCTATTACCCGAATAAAGGAATGCAGGATGGCAGTCACGTTTCAGGGAAGTTCTGTGTGAATAGACTGCACTGTTTTCGTTGCACAGCATAGTGGAGAGCTATAGGGAACAAGTGCAATCTGTTCTCACTATTTGAATTTAAGGGACTGTCTCGCTTAGCCCTTCTACCACAAATCTAATAACAATAATGCTTGCCATTGATGAAATGCACCCAGGGATATGAGATGTTGGGCTGGCCAGGCTGCCCTTTGGAGCAGCAGCCCCCGTTGCCTCTGCTCCAGAGCCAAGGACACCAGTGTGCCCTGAGACACTAGGGTGGCACCACCAGCCACCAACTCACGAGTCCTACCTGAAGGCACCTGTCTGCAAAAACACCTCATGGTCTCATGGCCTTCTGAGGTAAAAACATCTGTAAAGCCTTGGTGCCCAAAAGCCCCAAAACTAAGCAACCCCCAAAACAACGAAGAAACTTCTGAAAAGTGACATTTATAATGAATCTGCATCAGGTGGCAGAGAGCTGAATGATTCCTGAGCTGTGAAACCTGCAACAAACTCTGCTCTAGCAAAGAGCTCCTGTCATTTTCACATCCACATCCAAAATGAGGTTCCTGTAAGATCCTGGGCAATGGCAGTAAAGATTAAAGGGGATTTTTGGTTCATCCTCTCATCCCAGTAATGTAAGTTAAGATACAAGACACAACAGTTGGCCCATTTAGATGGGTCTATTATTGTTATTATTTTTAGATTGCTCTATTTTAATTATTTATTGCCTGAAATTTTGATTTAGAGAGGCATCTTCAATATGTAACTCTTCTTGCTATTCCAAACAGTATCGAGATACCCTCAGAGATTGAGGATCAAGTAATGCCTAGATTAGAGATGCTCTTAGCGAATCCCTGGTTATAGTATCATAGCAAGTTTAGATGTTGCATAAACATGTTACATTTAAAAAAATCAGTATTTTTCATGGCAAATTATACCCCAAGGATGGTGCAAGTATCCTTGCCCCTGAACTGTGTAGTATTAAAGAATTACAGCTGACAAAAAGCTGTATTTATCGTATTCTTCTTGTCTGCCCCATAGATTCCCCATCATAGCCAAACTCTTTAAATTATTAAAACGAGGTTGGCAAATTTTAGAGCAGCATTTTACAATTGCTTTTCTACTTGATAAACACTGAAAGCCAGTGCAGGTGCAGCAGGCACCATGAGAGCTGCCTGGGGGCAGCGCTGTCACTTGCAGGATTGCCCAGCTGAGAGGACAAGCCCTGTATCAGTTTTATGGGCTGGTGTCTGCCTCTTAGGCATCTCCAGGAGGACCTCACTCCACTATCAATTGCTTTCCCTGAAAATCAGGATTTATCTGATAGTAATCACTCCGACAGTGTCCTAGGCAAGACCTCTACCTCCTCTAGCGTGCTTGCAGGGACAGCATTAGGAATTACTGTGAACCTCTGTGTTGGTGAGACCCAACAGCATCTTTCTGCTAGACAAGAGGGCACTGCACTGTTTCACACCATGCATGGGTAAGAGCACAGCCCTGCCTGCTCCAAACTGGGATTTTTCAGAGCACTAGAGGAAGTTCATATATGTTCCATTCATAGCATCAACATGCAGGCTTGGCATTCAGTTTCTCCCTGGAAATTACTGGAAGGGAAGAAGCCTTCCTTATTGCCATAAGAAGGCTTTCCTTTGAGGGTGGCACTGCCTCCTTTATGCACTGAACTGGTGCAGCCAACAGGGAGGTTCAAGCCCTAGTGCCCTCAGTCCTCCCCCTACCCAGGTTGTCACTGGCCATACCCACCAGAGAGGGTGGCCAGACTGCCCTGCAGAGACCCCCTTCTCATCACCTGCAGCCCTGCTCAAGGTGCCTGCTCCCAGGGAAGAAACTGGACAAGGAAGGGGCAAAACAAGTCCCAGCAAAGCTGGCCTGGGGTGGCTCAGGGTTACTCCGCTGAGAAAATACCAAGGAAAACGTTCACAAGAGAAAGCCACCCCAGCCTCCGCCTTATCTGTGATATTTGCTGCAGTGCATAGGGAAGGCTAGAGGAGGCTAAGGTTTGCTCTCCATGGTAATGAAATGCAGCCTGCATAACCTAGCACTGGCAAGAGCAGAGGGAGAGCAAGTCAAAAGTTAAGGAAGTAGAGCAATCAGACCAAGCACAAGAGTCAGAACAGAGGAGCAGGAAATAAAGCTGTGGGCTGCATGCCTGAAAAGAGCAGCTTTTTGCAGCTGGTGAAAGGATTAGGAGAACAAAAGGAGTTCCCAGTTTAGAACAACAAGAAATCGTATCATACAGACTTAACTTCTCCTTGGACATTAACACACTGCGGTTGTGTTACTCAAAGCTGAATAAAACCATGCATTAGCTCTGCATCCATCTTTATTATTTCACACGGCCCTTGGAGGCACTGTCTCCAGGTTCACCTCACCATCCATCTACGTTAGTGGAGGTCTGTTGTCTACAAGAGGAGTCGACGTAAGCGTTTGGTGTCTGTGCAGAGAAGCCAGGAGAGGATTAATGCAGATGGACACTGGCAGTTACAAAAGTTTGTCCCCATCCAAGCACTAAATTGGTCCTGCATGCAGAGCAGGCGGATTTGTACATTAATATATCAAACGTGTATACGCCCACACACATGCTTATGAGGAATCTCAAACTATCCTTGCAAACCACAGAATGTAATCAGAATGAGTTTTCAATAGTGTTTTTGATTAAGACAGCGTTTGCATTTCTAAGTATAACATCCAACATCACATTTTTTTACCATGAGGTCACTCAGAGTGCTGATACATCCTTCCCATAGTGAAATCAGTTTCTATCATTGTAGCCTCCTTTTAATATTATTCATTGCGGAGTATTTTAAGATCATGATAGGTGAGGTTAAGTGATTAAGTTAAGACAAACTTAATCAAGAAAGTTTTTAATCTAGCTTTCTATTCTATAAAAAAAGACAAATTATCACTAACTTCTTTTATAGAGAGAAAATAAAAGAGCATCCTCTTCCTGAAAGCTGGACATTTTAACCAGCCACATTCATTTTTTAAGTTACTGGGTGCCTTGGCAGAGATTTCATTATTATTAGTGTAAGCAGTGGTCAGCTTTCTATGATAAGTAGCTTCACACAAGTAGCACATGAACCCATACATGCACCTATTGCTTTTCTAAGGCTTCTTTCCACTGCTAGTGGAAAATAGCTCCAAACCAATAGTCTTTACTGAACAGCTTTTCACACTGAAATATGTGACAGCACAGCTGCCCAAAGAGCTTTAGCAACAGCCCAACACGCAGCTTGCTCCTCCTAAGCGGCTTTCAGACACCCCACATGTGCTAAAGGTGGTTTCCTTTGACACTTTGACTTACTTTGGCACTAGACACTTGCACGTGCAAAGGACAGAGATGCTCAGCAGCACCCAGGAAGTCTCCCTGCCTCACAGAGAGGGTCACTAAGATGACAGTCTTCATTAAAATTCAAGTGAGGAACGATATTCTAGCCAAGCTGCTTCTCCATGAATTATCCAATTAATTCCATGCATTAAAATGCTTTCAATCCCCTGATTTTTCCCTATCAGGGCCACAGCTTAAATTTTACCTTTTTTTACCTCCCTTTGTGAGCCAGCTCCTTTGAGAGCTAGCGAGCAGCGCAGATGTGTGTCTGTACAGAACGAGGGTACATTGCATTCGCACGCCTGAAGAGGGCAGTTTTGGCTGGCAGATGGGCACGCGGGGCTGGGAGAGGATGTCCAGGGCCCCTCAGATCCAGGAAGCAGGACTGAGGCTGCCAGGGCCCCAAGCTGTGGAAAGCACCTCTGTTTTAGGGAAAAAAAAGGGAACAGGGAAAAATTAGGGCTCCAGAGCACCTGCATGCAGACCTGCCTTGGCAGCCAGGCCAAGCATCTCTGCTTCCAGCTGGCCAGGAAACCTTGCTGTGACACCCCAGCTCCTCGCTGGCCAGCACTCCCGCTCCTCAAGCCCGTCTCTGGAGGGCTGGCCCACATTAGGAAGCACCAAATGACTGTGCTGAGGCTAGCGAGGGACTGTCCTTGCTAGTGACACACTGACCATGGGGCTACCATGTAACAAAAAGGTCATCTCCAGCCCAGATGACAATTCGAGCGATTTAGACCCCAAGCTTGTCTCACAAAATCTCTGTTCCTTCACCTGTGCCTGACAATGCACCACACACATTCCCAGTGCTCCCCAAGGACCCTTGGAGCAGTCTGGGCCTCTACAGTCTTTCGCTTTTTCTTGAAGTTTTTCATTTTCAGACTTGGCACACAAGCCAGTCTTCTTGCCATGGAGCAAATGGGCACAGGAGTTCCCATTAAAGGGCTGGGAAAGAGGTTGCAACGAGAGACAGAAATGATCCTCTTAAATAGGCTTTATTCTTAGCTAGATTAATATACAACAACGTTCTTATGGTTTTTACATTCATTAAGGGATTTTTGTTTCTTTTCATAAATGAAAAAGTCTTCCAGGGAAAATGAGCCTGACTTATGAAAAATTGCTGTTGTTGCTTTGACAAAGAGAAAATATAATACTATAATCAACCTCAAATATAAGAATTAAAGTACATTGATAAGTCTTCATAGTATCTTGTGGAATACCCAAATCTAACCTTAGCACTCAGACTATCACACTATACATAAGTCTGTATCATGTATTACTGAATTTATAGCTGAAATATTTACTTGCCTTTCAAAACTCTTCAATTTTAACCATAACTTCATTCATAGAAAAAAATGGTTCTCAATCCTCATTGACTAGACCAGTATTTTTGTGCTTAAAAGGCAGGTATCTTCCCTATAAATCAGTAATATGCTGCATTTTTGTTTTTATTCTAATAAAAAAAAAGAAAAAAGACACACACTTAAACACTTCAGGACTGGGCACAGCATAATCAGATTATAAATTCTTACCCTAGTAAAATCCACTTGGAATGCTAGAATTACAGTTTATAGTGATTGGTCATGTTCTTACTTGCTAAGAATTTGAACATAAATATTTGAACTGAAGTCAGATTTTAAGATCATTTAATTTTGTTGAATACCAATCCCAGGAGACATTAAATTATCATTGTTATTTTTACAGCCATTTGTCATTTTTTTCCCTCTACAAGTATTAGCAGAGGAACCATAATTCATCTCACACTGGTGCAGTAGTCATATTTTTCCTCGCCTATGAAATTAAATGGTTATTATTTTAATGACAAGGACCACAGATTCTTTTGTCCCTTTTCCAGTCTTAATTAAGAGTTTTGTGAATGCTATTTAAAAGCAAAGAAGGTCAAGGCGACTGCATGAAATATCTGAAACTCCACCATATCACGCTTAGTCAAGCCTCAGTGCAAGAGTGTTCACTAAGCCTGTTTTTAATTTCTCAGGGACGCTGACTCCAGCAAGTTCCTAAGCCCGAATGCTCAGCTGACTGAAAACTTGCAGCCTCTCCTTGGTATTTTAATGGGCAGAGGGCTGCAATCCCTCATCCTAAAGGCTGCGCAGGGGCACATGCCGAAGGTGCCCTGCAAGTGCCCATCCTGTTCAGCACTCGGCAGAGCTCTGGCTCATGCAGCGCTCCCGCTCTCGCCGGGCAGGGCTCGGGAAAGCACAACCCACACGAGCAGCAGTGCTGACACGTGCCACCCCTGCACGTGTCCCCATTTAACCCCTTTTAACTGTTTTTAAAGCAGTTAATACGGACAGTGCAACTGCTCGTGCTGGGCAAGCCCCTCGAGGCAGCACCAAAACCACGCGCTGCGTGCATTGCTCCCCGGCTGGTTTGCAGGTGTGACTGCAGCAAGAACAGAGTGCACAACTCCTTATCTGCTAATATTGCACATTTTAGGGGAAAGGATTGCTTATACAAACTTCTAGTCCATATTACAGACCCATGGTATAGTATCTTCAATGAAAAGCAAAACAGTAAAAAGGGACAAGTGATATTTTCTTTTCTGACCATACAGGAAATTGCTTAGTTTTATCGGAAATACGGTCTCCAAGTACAATCAGTGAGCCCATTCCTAAAGAATTTCAAATATTTTCAACAGGCTGCAAGATTCAGTATTTTTTCTTTTACAGTCTATAGTGTGTGCTACAGATAAATAAGAGATGCCCTGAGGACTCTGTATTCTAAGTGAATGCATAAAGTGTTACCAGATCCTTTATTTTATCATAAGCACATGGATATTTTGCATTTTCCTGCAAAACACAGTTCATGTGCTTTAATGAAAATTCAATTTTTGTTTAAAAAGAATGAATCCCAGCCCCGCCCCCCCCATAGTTGCTTTTAAAAACCTCAAATCCTGGCCTCAAATATACTTTCTAATGGTTCAAAGGCCAGAAACAAATTAAAAACACCATTTTTCAATTAAAAAAAAATCACACGCCCTAATTTTCAAGCCTGGATCATGTTTCTTGAATGCTTCAGGCCTGCAAGAAGCATTTGTCTAACAGCACAAGTTAACATGGCACGTGCAAGAAAGATGGTTGAGGGAAACCCAACAGAGTCAGGTCTCAATGTCAAAGCTGCAAGCAAAGGGCCCGAATGGAACAGATGGTTGTTGGAATAAAGGATGGAAGCACAAGGTTTCCAACATTCATATTTTCCTTCCAAACTCACAATAATTTATCTACCTCCTTTCAACAATATTTCACAAAAAAAATTGAAAAAGTTTTGAGGAAGTGTAAAGCAAATTAATTGCATTTTTTTATATAATGTCTAAAACATTCAGTAATCTATAAGATTATGGTAATTTTATCACTACTCACCTGCATGTAGTGAATCTGTTTACACAGGACACAACCTAAACACCAATAGAGAGAAAAATCCCCTATTGTAGATAACACCATTGCATATCAAGTAGAGTTAATAAGGAACTCTTACATATTTAAAAACAGATCTGGCAAATTCCTACACTTTACGATATTTTTCATCTGTATCCTATGATCTGATAGGGTCTTCACTGCCAGTTGCAGCAATATGAACTCTCCTCTAGGCAACACATGATTTTATCTCCTATAGCATCTCATCTCCTATAACATCTATGTGTCTGTCGCTTTTTTCTTCCTTTTTCTTTCACACTAATTCTTTAAGTTGCAACACTCCATGAGAATCTCAGCTTATTCAAGGAGAAAAGTACATTCCCAACGTTCATACTGCTTTGGAAAGCCTTCAAGATATGAAGAATGACAGCTTTAAAAAAAATTGCAACACAGAAGTCAAGTAAAATAGCCTGTAATACACCATTTTGAAGATCTTATGATTTTCAACCCTATGTCATGGCTTTTTTTGACAGTGTTGAGAGTGATTTTGATATCCCAGAAAAATGAGAAAGGAGAAGGAGAGGGAAAAATAGAACATAAAAAAACCCCTATGCCTTTTCACCCCTCCAGTCAACTAACACATCTTGGAAGCTCTGTGCTGCGAATGAAGACACCCCAGGGGCTGAGCAAATTTGTGCAATGAAAGATTCTGGAGCAGATCACCCAAGGTCTCACTGACTTTGGCAGCACTACAGAGGTCATCTTTTCACATGAATGAACAGCTCTTGAGCAATTTTATAGGCCAATTTCTCCAAGTTATTAAGAACAAAAGGGCTAACAGCAGGCAGGCATAGCTGTGAGGTTGCTACCTTTCTCCTCTCCCCATCAGAGGGCATTGTCATTGTGAATAAACCCAAAGTCACTGAATTTGTCAAGCTCAGGGCTCACCAATCTCATTTACAAACTCTCAGGGGAATACAACAGAATGAGGATTTCATTCCAAAGGTTGGTATTTCTTACAGCATCTCTTCTCAAAGCTTTTGGATGCCACAGAACATATTGTTGTTTCAAGGACTGTTTCTGACCTATAGAAAATTGATAATTGTTATCAAACAGGCTCCAAGGGCTGGTCCAGTCCAAGTCTATCTTCCACTTCAACACTCTTCAAGCCAAAGTAAAAATCCTAAGAAAGCCAAAGCAATTATCACAAGAAGAAGCAGGTACAGTAAAGGACTTGGTCTGATTTATGCAAGAATTACGAGCTCCTTCAGTCTCAGTAAGGTTCTTAACTAGCGAGAGGTAAGAACACACTTTTGTTTTGTAGCCAAGACCAAGTCTCTGTGCTCTACCTTAAACAGAGAGCGCCAGTCACAGGGATGGTGGACAACTAGATGCCACCGATGTTAGACACCCCAGTATGGTGTTGAGTATCCAAAACAGATGCCAATTATGTCAAACACTATTTTATACCATCCCATTTTCATGTTGCTCAACCTTTATTTGTCCTGTACTTTTGCAGATACTGTGGCACACTGAGTACCCAAAGCATCTCACAGCAGCTCACATCTCCCAGCAGGGTCGGAGCTGTATTATTACAAACAGGAATTTACACACATTATTCTTAAGAGCCTATTCAATATTATCTTTATAAAACATGGCCACAGCCTGAAGATGCACGATTCAAGTATTACTTTCAGTTGAAATAAGCAGTTCTATTGCAAGAAATTCTGATTATGGCCATGAAAGAATAGAGAAAGTGACCATTTACAAGAAGGAATTAACATTTTCCATATATTCACATCTGGCAAGAAAAAAAAAGTTCAGTGAGTACTGAGAGTACCAGCACTAATAAGCTGAAGCAAACTATTTGCCACATAGCAAGCACAGGAATGAATTGGCTCCCTGAGCCAATTTCTTTCTTACTATAGAGCTGTTCTCCAGATTCCCTCCAGTGCCTGCTAAGCAGGGTTGGCTTTAAAATACCGATTTATAAGTAACAAATTTGCCTTACTGCTTGTTCTTCCACCTAAGAACTTACACTAAGAAATGCAACACCTCTGAGATTCTGCTGCTCATCAGAATGTTTCTGACATCCAATTTTCTGACTCTCTCAGGCTCTCCAGCATATCTATTTTAAGTCTGTCCTACCCAGAATGAAGGTGCTTCCCAGGCACATTGCCACATTCATGGCACGCTTCCATAAGAACATTTTGTTGTCAGAATGGGTGTAGGACTTCCACTCCTGCTGATATGGCTTGTGCACATGTTGCAAGAACAAAATGGGAGGAAATGTCTAATGAGCTTGGAGGAGAGCTTTGCATTGCAACATTCTCACTAATGAAGGACGTGAGCTTTTTAAATATGATGGATTTTTTTCACTTAAACAAGGAATTCTATGAGTATTTGAATGGAAGCAATATCCAGAAAACTGCCTGCTCATTCTTGCCATGCCCCTGAGCTAGTTACTTAAGAATAACGCTTTCTGGGTGTAATTAAGAAGTCATGACTAGCTATTTCCAGTTTAATAGGGTCTTGCACGTGATGAGGACTGGTTTGGCAGCCATGTCATAACAGGAGGTTGTTATTCCAAGACACATCACACCCCGTGCCCACACACGTCCCTCCGCACCGCTCTTTGGGATTGCAAGAGGAACACCCATATCCTGCACTCAGGGCTCTCCACCATTGACCAGGCACTCAGTGGTGAGAGCTGCCCTTCTCTGTCATCGCAAACCTGAAACCTGTGGAGTTTGGGGACTCAAATCCAATGCAAGTGTCTAAAACTGCACCAAGCCCTGGACTTGGGCTCTTGCTCCCTGGTTCCTGTGCCAGGGATCAACTGCAGCTACTCCTTTCCACATTCCTCTCCTCCAGCCCATCCGCTGGCCAGAATAACTAAGTAAGCAGAGGCAAACAGCTGGTACCTCCCTTGTCCAGGACATGTGGGGGAAGTATTGCTTGTCAGACAGGGAAAAAGATAAAATCAACAGAGAAAAGGAGGCCGTTTCCTTGCAGGCATCACAGGAGGAGAAGAATTAAATGATGCTAGAAAAAACAGCAATTCTAAAACTCCCACTGAAGCTCAGATGCAGAAAAGCTGGGCTAGGAAGGATGGCCAAACCCAAACGCCTGCTCAGCATGGGATCAGATGTGCCTGCAGCTGTCCCAGCGTGTCCTAATCCAGCCCAGACCACAGCGTCTCCAGGCTGGAGACTCCCTGACCACCCCACAGCAGCCTCTGCAACAGCTCAACAGGCCTCACCACCACAGACACTTCCCTCAGCTCCACCCTCCATCTCCTGTGCCAGCGTAAACCAGTTATTTCTGGCTTAATCTTATCTCTGCAGCAAGGGCATGCAAAAAAATGTATAAATTTAATCCCTTGAAAAATTCCCCCTTGAAAAATTCCCCTCTTTGCAATTATATTTATGTATATTTGGGGACTTTTTATTCATCCCCCATCAGATTAGGCCACCATTGTCACAAGGCTGCGCACATAACCTCCTCCTCTTGTACAATCCTCCTGCTTTGGAGAGGAAACGGAAGGAAAATTGAGGCCAGGAAGGGCGAGTTTTTGTTTGTTTGTTTTTTAACATTTCCCCTGCAGATCTCCCTGCTTCTAACCACGTTTTCTTAGTTGTTCCTGTTTCTTCTTACTGGATCCAGGCTTTAGGAAGGGCTCCCTGAGCTGCTGGCTCAAAGGGGTTGTTTGCAGGGCTGTCCCTCTCCTGTGGCCCTCCTGGCAGACCCTCCTCTCCAGAAAGAGCCTCTGAAAATTAATTAGGTACCTGCTGTCCTGGGCTAAAGAGTCAGCCAGAAGCCTCATGAGATTTCGCTATAATATCAGCTCCATTCGGCGACCCATTCTGGTACTACAACAGGGTATTTTCTGCAAGATCATGATCAAAAGTTCAAGTTTTTAAATAAGTAATGAGATTCTGCTTTCAGTAATCTGTGTGCTTATTGGCTGCATATTTATTTATACCCTTCCCACCCCCCAAAAAATACATTCTTCTGAGAAAAGCAGCAGCACGTTGAGTTCTTTCTCCTAAGAAACATGAAACTAGAAGACTTAGTTTAACAACCCTGTGGAAATCATGCTCGGGGATGAAGAAGGAGCCCCTCACATTGCATTTCCTTGCCTCTCTACTTTATTTCTGTGCACATGCAGCTCCTTCCTGAACACAGACATGCTCCTGCCTTAGATTTGGCCACTTTTTAAATGCAATAGTGTGAGATTCGCTACCATGGCAGAGTGGCAGCTGTGGTGCCACCCGCAACACAAGGGCTGGTCCCTCACCTGCTTGAGGATGCCCCAGTGCCCGTGCCCTGCAGGGCTCTCGGCTGTGCAGACAGCACCCTACAACAGGTTCAATATTGTCTCAGCATAGAAACCAGACCATTACAGAACTTGCTAGCTGAGTCCTTTAACGATATTCTAGAAAGCTTTTCTTTTCTTTGTACATGGTTTTCAGACACTATATATGATTCAAAAATTTCCCTTTAAAGGCATTGTCAAGATTCCTCTAATATTTAGTATGTTTCTTAAAATTACAGCTGTGAATCTCTGCTTTCATCTAGAAAGAAAACTATTCTGGCCTTCTTCTATCAATTGTTCACCGTACAAATGTGAACACGGGTTTCCCAAGAGCCTGATAGTTGAAATAAGTTTAAAAAGCTTTTTTTTTTTTTTTTTTTTTTTTAGTGCTGTGATTTTTTAAATTGGTTTCACAACTCATGGAGCTACCTGCCACAGTTTCTTTAATCTATATCAATATTTCCTCCCCGCTGAGCCTGGGCAACATTAAACTGTTCCATGTCCGATTAAACTGCCTGGGGGAGCACTTTGTGACTTCATTGAGCTGCGGTATCAAAAAGTCTGCTTTTATGCCCGAATATCCGATGCAGGAGCAGCAAGGGGCACAGCCCTTTCTCTCGCCCGCCGCTCAGCAAACACCCACTGCAAACACACAGCACGAGCATGAAACTACCCCCATGGCAGCTCTTCTTCCCCATCTCCAAACACAATCTTCAGTCTGCCCTTGGGGCCAGAGCTCCTCACGGCCACTGTGTTACAGATGACACCTTGTTCTGGATTCCTCTCCTCCCCAAGGAGGAGCCTGATCTCGTTCACATTCCTCGTAGGAAGAATTAAATCTTCATTATAAACACAACATTTCTAACACCTTATGCAGCCCTGTCAGGCCACAGGCAGTTCTGCAACTATTTGAATTCATGGCACAGAAGCACTTCTTAGGAACACCGACATTATCAACAGAGCTTCAACAGCCTCTTGAGGCATTTCAGTAGATCTGAGAACACACTCGTGTCTTTTGATTTCTGATAAACCGAAACATTTCCCCTGGGGCTTAATCAGATAAAAGAAAACAACATAAAACCTCAAAAAGCTTTTTTTTTTTTTTAATGTATTTCTTCTTCCTTTCACCTCACTGCCAAACTTCTTTGTATTCCAGGTAACATTATTGGTTCTGGAATCTTTATTTCCCCAAAAGGAGTTTTGGAGCACACCGGCTCGGTGGGACTCGCGCTCATTATTTGGGTGCTCGGAGGAGGGATCGCTGCTCTTGGATCACTATGTTATGCTGAATTAGGAGTGACTATCCCTAAATCAGGAGGGGATTACTCCTACGTCACAGAGATTTTTGGTGGGTTAGCTGGGTAAGTGCCATATCTCTTTATAGTCATTTCAAAACATGTTTCTTTAAATATTTAATGAGGAAAAGACATATAATCCTGAAATGAAAGGGAATACTTGTCAAAAAAGTGCTTTCATAAAGTTATCATTTCTATTCGCACTAAAAGTACCCCGTTGTCCCTATGTGAGAATCCTGAATCTGCCTTTTCAGTGAAGGCAACAGACATTTTCTCTTACTGCTCTGACTCAAAAATCAATTACAGGAGAAATGGTGCTAGAAAGGGTGATGCTCTTGCATGTGTGCCATGAATTATTAGTACCTGGTATTTGAGAAGCTTCGTACATCAGGGAAGCAAGACTGCAGCTATTCCCTATAAACCAAAGCCATCCTTTAACCATCAGTTATGGTTAAGACAACAAATATTTCCTCTGGCTTTACATGGTCTTGAACAATTTTATGCACCTGCCTATAGGAAGATCAAGACAGATTTGCCCATAGAAGTGTGCTGGGTTTAGGGTGCTAGCTTGGAGCACTGGTTCATTTACCACAATGGTATAAAATAATATTGTAGCATAAACACAAAGAAGGGGAAATGCTAACCCGAGAAACAATTCATCTTTGTCAATATGGCTAAGAGCAGCATGGCAAAGGGAGAGCAGACAAGCAAGAACAGGTCTCCATGTTATATTTTAGTGCATTTTTATTGTATGCTTGACAAGAAGAAAAATGCATCTGCTGACCTCTATTCATAACTCAGTAGAGAAGCACCTAGGCACTTTGGCCAACGCAATCACTTGAAAGAAAAGAGGCTGTGCAATGTGCTGATCTTTTATTTGTGAGGGAAATAAATAAATAAAAATGCACTTCATGAAGACCAGCATCAGGGAGCAGGGAGAAGATCCATTCTCCCCTCCTGTGCACCATCTCCTTTCCTGTGCTCACCGGGTCTCACTGGGGCCACCCAACACCCCTCCGTCGGCCGCAGGGCTCCGCAGCCGCCTCCTCACACAGCCTCAGGACAAGGCCCGCAGGAAAGGAAAGGGCACAAAATTCAGTAAATAAACACAAGTGCTGTCCCGGGAATATCGCTGCAAAGGAACCCAAAAAATCAGTTTTCACCCTCAGTTTCCCAAAAGCAAATGATTTTTGCTTTCTGGGACGGAAGGAAAGACAGAAGTAAAAAGCCAGATAAAGCGAGTCCTGGATTTAGTTGTTCCTCAGACCACTCTTGGCTGAATGCAGATAATTTGCATTGCACCAGTGTCAGGCTGTATGCTTACTATGAAAAATATACTTCAGTGATCACTGCACTCCGTTTGTCTGGGAACAGAACAGCTATGTCATCTCCCTAAGCAGAGGGCTCGGTCTTGCCTGACAGCATTGGTTTTTTTTTTTGTTTTTTTTTTTTTGTGCAATGAAAGATTGCACAAAGAGAAAAAAAAAGACATATCGTACAATCTGTATCCAAAAAGTACAACCTTGCCATCCAAAGAAAAATAACACTAGCTCCTCACTTCCAAAATGGCTTTATCTTTACTCCCAAGAGAACAAAATCATGCTGTAAGTAGGACAAAGAGTTGCCTTAGCCAAGAAGCTTTCTGGTGTGTTTTTGGGTACCTTAATTTAAAAGCAATTCAGAAAGCTGTCTTTCAGCAGGGAGTTATCAATGACTTTCTTAAAGAAGGTTTCAATAAAGTAGACCTGGAATTACATCCTGCTGCTCTTTGCTAAACCCACCACCTAAAGCCTGGAGTTTTGGGGAACATTTACAAGTATTTTACATTTTCTACTTCAAACATGCATGCTCTTCCATCTGCACCTTGGTACCCACATCTTTGAGCTGAAGCAGCTTGGGAAACCTCTCCTAATACAAAGAAAACACCCCATCCTCCCAAACTTGAATTTTCTCTTCTGATTTATCCTCACTACAACAAAGACTATGAAATTTAACACGTCAAATAATTTTCTGAACAGTTTTGCCAGTGGCAAAGAAGAATAGTTTGGTCTATTAACACAAAAGATTTTATTACAGGAGCAGGTGAGGTACCAGACTCAGACATTATCACTTCCCTCTGCCACCAAGCCCCTGCCCAAGGCCAGGGACCAACAACCCCACTGGGGACCTTAACAGGGCACCCAAAATATCACCAAAAGCAGCAGGGATGGTGAAGATGAGCACAAGCACCAGGCAGCACTGAGACTGCACCTGCCTCCAACATGGACCTTGTCTAGGGAAGGAGATGCCAGCAGCTCCCGGGAGCCAATTCAGAGGGATGGATCTCATACCCAACAGCAGATCCTTTGCCTTTATTTTCATTTAGCAATCACCTGGGTTTTAAGCAGCATTTGTATAGGAGCAGACTAACTGCAGGGAATTTATTATGTCCTCTATTGCCAGAGCAGAGTAATGGAACACGATGCATTTGCATACATATGGATTTTAATGTTTCTACAGGTCATAAAAAGTACATTACCCAAAATAGTAAATAATAGGCTTAATATGTGTCCTTGCAGAAGAGAATGAATAAATTTAGCTTCATGAAAGACTCATTAGTGCATTTCTGATAAATACAACTTTCCAAATGCTCAGCAATAACACTGCAAATAATGTTGCTTTTTCTTCCTCAGTAGTGATTGATGACTGAACCTATCATGGTCTTAACATAAATCATAAGTACTGAAGCCAACGGAGAGCTCTAATCCAAAGCTTTGATAAATGTCACCCCAGACTACAAGTAACACATGCTTCAAGTGTACTTGTACGTTCCCATTTTCTCATCGCTGCAAAGTCTCGAGTTTTCAGAAACAATAATTCTTTCAGCAATGTGAGATGATGTTAATAACAATGTAATTTCTTTGAAGTAATTCAGCCTTTTTTGCTGTAAGATGAACTGCAGTGCAGTCTATTTCAAACCATTTGCTTTTGTTAACAGTGCCCAAGCAGAGCACACACTGACTTTATTTTTACAAGCTCCTTTGATTCCACATTAGCTTATATATAATGCAAGACGCTCTTTGGAGCACAAGGGCAACACAAATACAGACTGGGTAACTGTTTGCACCAAGTTCTCCTCAAAATCCCAGCCACATCTGCCTCCACTACGCAGGTCCTGGTCCCCCAGGAGAGCAGGGCCATCACTTTCCACCTAAATAGCTGGGCCAGGAATGAGGCGCACGGCACCACTGACGCTTCAAACTGCTCCTAACCCAACGGTGGCTTCGCAGCCATGGCCAGACACCCTCCTCAAGACACCCTGGGGCTGGGGCAGGCAAGGTCTGCTCCCCTCCACCACCACCAGCAGCAATCCCCATCACCAGGGTCTTCCCCACAGAACTAGGCTTCAGCTAAAGCTTCCCTTAAGAAAAGCCTACGTCTTAGGCACACTCTCCTTCCCATTTTCATGCAACCTCTTATTTGATAATGTCACTGCGTTACCCTCTGCTAAAATTCTGCATTTACTTTAATTGGTATTATCAATCCTGCATGGATTCCAGTTCAGCATGAAACAAATTGACTGTCAGGAGTCTACTGAATTATTCACATTTCCATTAAAGTGTATTGTACCAAATACTAACTTTAATGCACCTTACTTTACAACACAGAAACAAGGGCCAACTTTGCTTGAAATATTCCTTTCAGAATCCCTTTCTGACAATGTTTTTACCTTGTTCCATTTCTCTGAGCTGCAGAACCTCTTTGGGAAGCAGATAAAAATCAACAGAGAGGCTAACAAGGTCCATAGGCAGCATCTCCACCTCACATAGGCAGGTGTGACTGCCATGATTGCCCCAACCGGCAATCAAAGAGGGCCCCCACAGCTGGGGCTGCTCAAGGACAACAAGATCTGAACTTAAAGCCACAAACAATCATTAAACCTGAACTCTGTCAAAAAAGAATCATTTTGGTCTTTTGCTCACATGAGGTGCCAGCAACTGAAACCTTCAGGCCCCCACATTTTGTACTCAATTCTTCTAACACTGACTCCCACCCTGCAACCAGGGTCTCCAGAACCACCAGAAGCGAGTGAGAAACAGCAAAGCAGCAGTCACCCAACGAAACTTCACTGAACCATAAATGAAAGTATTGGAAACCAAGCAAAGGCATTGCTCAGAAATTAAAAGGAGAAAACATTGCATTTAAATATATATACACACTTATCTATATTGTGTTATTTGGGAAGGCAACCAGCTTTTGCATCATGCTGAACAGTTCACATAATTAACTTGAGGGTAGTTAAAAAGCAAAACGAAGCATCATACTTCCCCTTATTTCTCAGCAACAACAAACACAAGCAAAATAAGGAGCTGGGAAACACTCACCGGGCAGGAAAGAGGAGCAGGCAGGCAGCAGCACCCCAGGCGAGCCCTGCTAAGGAGCATGTTCCCTCCATGGCCCGAATTTAAGGGGCCAGCCCCAAGAGGGGCCATGGCCACGGGCAGCCTGGGTTGGGTGGCCCGGGGTGGGGATGAGTGGCCCATGATGAGGATGGCTGTGCCTGACTTGGGTGTTAGGTTATTTCACTTGGTGGTGTTGCTGGTGCTGCACAGCCTGCATGCTGTGCTTGTGCACAGATACGGATGAAGAGGGGTGCCTACGTGTATATATATTATACATATAAAATATATATATATATATGCATAGAGACATGTCTGTGTGCCCATGTGTGTGACAAGAAGCATTTCACTTTCTTGAAGCCACTGCTTCTCACCACAGAAATAATAATATTTTAGAAGGAAACCAGAGTATTTTAAACACAGACTCCATTGCTACACTTAAGAGAGGGGTTTCTCCTTTTCACCAAGCTGAGGACAGCTCTGGCCTGGGACACGGCTGCGGCACATCTGTGTGTCACCCACGGCATGGCTGTGTGTCACCCTGGCGCATCCCCACGTCACCCCCACACTGCTCTCTCTGCTCCTCCTGTGTCCCCAGGTTCTTGCTGCTCTGGAGCGCGGTGCTCATCATGTACCCCACCAGCCTGGCTGTCATTTCCCTGACATTTTCAAACTACGTCCTGCAGCCCGTCTTCCCGAACTGCATCCCACCCTACAACGCCTCCAGGATCCTCTCCATGGTGTGTTTATGTGAGTATTTACTTCTTGGGCACATGAAGCCTGGCCTGGCTTTGCCCAGGAGCCACGAGCTGGGATGGTTCCCCCCTGGAACAGTCAGCCCTGATCCCAGCAGGAAGCTGCTGGCGCTCATTTCCCTGCTGGCTTCCCAAGCCAAGGACAAGCCGGGGCTGGACCACAGCTCCTCAGGGCACATGGGGACAAGGGACCCCCTGCCCTGTCCCTGCACACTCAGCCCTACACACAGCTCCCGGCAGCTGCCTCCCTGCCTGCTCACTGCCTGGAATTTTAGCTCTTCCCGAGATGTGTGCAAGTGGGAGTGCATAAGAGGCACAACACGCTACTGGCTCCGAGTTAATTACTTGGATAGCTAGTGAGAGTGGATCAGCACTAACAGGAATTAAGACATCCACCATTTCCCTCGAGAAGCCAGAAATCCCTCCATGCAACCGGCACTTTGAACATTAATCAGGCACATTTAACAGAGCCCGGGGAAGCCCCAAACAGCAGAGCACGGAGACGGGAAAAGCAGCTGGCTGCAAGGGATCCCTCCTGCAGATGCAAATTTCTCCGGAAAAAGGCATTTTCCCTCTCACCCTTGGGCATGGCCAGCCTAAAGCTCCCTGTAGAAATGCATGCGCCAGCCTATGTTTCTTAGTGCTTTTAATGTCTGTTCTTGAGTAAGCTCACTGCTTATTCGATTCAGAATGTGCCTGACCTCAGCCTTTGCTCTGCAGTGCTGCTGACCTGGGTGAACGGCTCCAGCGTACGATGGGCCACGCGCATTCAGGATATATTCACCGCAGGAAAACTGCTAGCCCTGGCTCTTATCATTACCGTGGGCTTCATACAGATCTTCAAAGGTACCTGCAGCCTGGCCACTTTCACACTGCTACGGTGCTCCTGACTTGACTTTGCCCCTGCCAGCGCACTTGCCACGCTGCTTTCCACCTATATAATCAGACAGGATGAACTCAGGATTTCTAGCAGGGAGGTTGCAGGGAGCAGGGCACCGGCTGCCTCCTGCAGCCCCCAAACCCACTGCCACCCACGCTGGACACACGCAACCCACCTGAGAGCCCGTATGAAAGGACAAGGGCAGGTGCATCAAGCTGCATCCCATACATGACTAAGGATGCGGAGTCAGGAAAGGCAGGAGGAATCAGCCGTATCCTCCTCATACAAGCTTGTTTCTGGGCTGCATCGCTGTTTCTGGTCAAATACAGGGCTGCACTGACAAGTCAGGGATATTGCAGTAGGTTTGCAGAAAACTCATAAGCAGTTGCAGCATCCTCAAATTCTACTGCTCTGGGTTCTACTGCATTGAATAAATGATGTTGGGTCCGGCTCAAGAAGACACCTAGCTCATTTTAGGCCCAGGAACAGTCCAATTTCCTTAAAAAATTCACTTTGAAAATTAAAGATAGACCAGTAAATGCCTTGCTGATTCATTAACTTAATGAAAAGCACAAAACACAAAAGGCTTATGATGTTTTTGTCATGTAGATAATGAGTCACATAAAAAAAAAAAAAGAAATATGACATTTACAGGAAAGCAGAAAACTTTTTTCTTAATGGTAATAGTCCCGCAGTTTTGATAAAATCACCCAGCCCCACAGATATTTTATTTTTCACTATTTCTGCAAAATGATACAAAAATCCTGTAAAGAAAAACTGCATTAAAAGCAGGCAGAACTTGACAGCTTCAAGGAGTTGTTTTGCAAAGGTTGCTGCAGGGTCCTGGTCAGGAGACTCATCACTGAACTACTTTAGCGTCATGCAAAAAGAGAGAGAGGTTTCCTGTCCTAATTCCCGTCACCCCTCCTAGGCAGCGGGGCTCTCAGACGTAACCTCTCACTTGTGCTCCGTGCCCAGGAAACTACGAGGAGCTGGCACCAAGCAACGCATTCAAGTTCTGGATGACACCGTCCGTGGGGCATTTAGCCCTAGCTTTCCTCCAAGGCTCCTTCGCGTTCAGTGGCTGGAACTTCTTAAACTATGTGACAGAAGAATTAGTTGATCCCCGCAGGCAAGTATTCATTTCTGTGTGATCCAAACCCCTCTGAGGCACTGGAGCCATCTGTTAATATCATCTATGAAACAGGCTGTTATTTAGACCAGGTAACAGTTAACTTAAAGAAATACTAAAACTAAGAATGTATTGCACAAATTGCACTACCTGCACCAGAGTAACTTATGTACTGAGTTTCATCCTTATGGCAAATTATACATTGCTTATATAGTAGAAAATTAACTGTTGATGAGATACCATCCAAATCTCTGTAGGGAGAGTCACAGGCTGCTGTTAGAATATTTCTGAATTATCCTGGAAGTGTTTTGTTTTTTCACCCAGAGGGAATCTTGCACCTGAAAGAGCAGATCAGAGAGTCCCAGCGCAGTGGCAGGTGCTCTCCTGGCCACGTCCTGCCTTGGGGACAGATTTGTGAAGCTGCCTTTGCCCTCGCTGCTGCCCGCAGTGCGGCTGCTGGCCTCCCTGTGCCAGGGCAGCGATGATAACACAGCCGGCAATGGGCTCTGCAGTGATTTATCACCAGCAGGCTGGATAAGCCTGGGGCAGAGCGATTTTTGGTTTAGTAAAGCAAAGCTCAAATGTTGCAGCATTTCTGAGCTGATAAAGAGGAATGATGAATGCCACGAGCGGCTCCTGGAGCTTCAGTGACTGACGGGCGCTCAGTGCACACAGCAATTAGACAAGGAGATATTTAAGATGTTAAACAGCCTGGCTGGGAATAAATTAAAGCTGCAGTATTCCAAGCAGCGCCACACGTGCCATCACATTTGGTAAAATATAGGTGCGATGCTGTGTGTGCACAGAAATGTTGGGGTGAGGAAAGCCTGGTAAAGTGTTCTCTCAAAAAAACACCAGCACTTTAAGGGACTGCCACAATATCAAATACCAAATAATGAAAAATTATGACTTAAATAAGGCATGTGTTGCCTTATTTGAGAAATAATAAGAAAAAAGGATTAACAGACTTTTCTATTATTTCAGCCTTTGAAAGTAAAGATATATAAAAGTAACTATATAACCAAAAATAATCCTACTTTTACTAAATCACTTCAAAATCAAACAGTGTATAATGCATATTTACTTATGTTTTCTTTATCTGACATACATTAAAAAGCACCTGTAACTACTTTAAATACAGGACTGTCTAAGCATCCAGTTCTAAATACAATCTCTGCATTGGCAGTTAAGTAGTTCCTTAGGACTGAGCGAGGTTGCAGTCCCTGAGCAGCCAAGGCAGTGGCTTGGGCAGCAGGAGCCGAGTCCCTTGCAGAGCAGATGGAGATGAAGCCAAACACGGCATTTCACTCCACAGCTGAGGTCCATCCATAGCACAATTGAGAAACAGCTTTTTCAGTTTTGGCTAACATACCACCTGAATCCAAATTCCCAACCCAGTGTGAGCATGTGGTATCTTTTGTCCTACGGAGCAACACTTTCCAGACATGAAGTTTGGGACAGTTTTAGTCCTCCCCAAGCCGCTCGTGCTCTCGGTTGGCAGCTGCCTGAGAAACAGCAGATGAAACTCCCTGGGGGTATAAGCGTCCCCGGGCTGTGCCGGGTTGTTGTGCTCTGTCTGTGTCTGACTCTAAGTTCTTATCTACCCTCCTAATTCTTTTATTAGGAACCTACCTCGTGCCATATTCATATCCATCCCATTGGTGACATTTGTGTATACGTTCACCAACATTGCATATTTCACTGCCATGTCACCCCAAGAGCTCTTGTCCTCCAACGCTGTGGCGGTAGTAAGTAAACCATTCCCTGGATGTCTAAAATACACTTTGATTTCAGTTCTATGCTTTGCAGTATATTTCAGTTTCTCTGCCTTCTGTTGCTTTAGACATTTGGTGAAAAGTTACTGGGCTATTTTTCCTGGGTTATGCCAGTCTCAGTGGCCCTATCTACATTTGGAGGAATAAATGGATACCTTTTTACCTCATCAAGGTTAGATGGAGTACAATTTTATGAACATTATCTAATTTGGGGAGGGGCTGTTTTAATTTAATTTGCTAAAGAAATGCTAGCTAGACATTTTGGATGTTATAGAGCATGAGATCATGGTTGGGCATGTTGGATGCATTCGGTTATGAATTGCTCTGTGTCAATCAGCAAATGTCATATTCAATTGCAAACTCTCTTGCAAATAACCCTTATGAGCTACTGACAGTGTCTGCAGATATGGAATAGTTCACAGTGAGAGTCAAATGCTTCTTTAAAAATGGAACCAAAGTAATTCTGCATCAATAAAGTTGCAGTAGCTACAAGCTTAGCTGTGCTTAGCTCAGAAAGTAGTTACAGGGCCGTGTGCTGTTCCCAATTACAGACACATCATCCCAGCACCGGAAAATCCCCTCTCAGGCAAGATGTTATGAGCGCACACTGCTGATAGTGGGACTAGAAGCTATAAACTCCATTCATATTAATTGATGTGTCTGGACTTCATGAAAAAGTTCTATGTTTTTGTAAGGAAACCATCCAACTCCTAAGCATCCTGGAAAAGTTTTTTATCTTTGCTCTTTCACAAGTATTGTGGGGTACAGCAAATCTGAGTGCACACATAGCAGGCTATGCATTTAAAGATTAAAAATGTAAGACATGTTAAGCCTTAGCCAAAGTCCTCGAAATAGTTTCAGTAAAATCTTCACGCCTTGTGGTGCTCACCCTGCCCAGGACAAGGAGGATGTTCCTGTGACAGAGAAGGGACAGGTTTCTGTCCACAGCCACAGAGATGATCAGGGTTGAAGACCAGCAGGTTTTGCTGATTACCTTAGCAGTTAGAGGCCTAGTGTAAATAGCCCTAACTAGGCCCTTTTAAAGGCCTTAGTTTAAATAACTTATACCAGGTTTCCTAGGAAGTCTCTAGTGGAAATACGAAATGAATTGTGGTGTCCCCAGGCTCACACCAGCATGTAGCGACTACATCTTCCAAGGTGCTCCTTGGCCTCTTTGGAAGGTGGGAGTTAGAGGCCGCGTGCAGCTGGACAGCGCCGGGGCTGCCGCCCGCGGCGGACTCAGCGCTCGCGCTCCTCCTTGCAGGCTCTGCTTCTCCGGGGCCCGCGAGGGCCACTTGCCCAGCCTGCTGGCCATGATCCACGTGGAGCACTGCACGCCCATCCCAGCCCTGCTCGTCTGCGTAAGTGCCGCGCGCCCCGGGCACACCGGTGCGACGGGAGCCCCGCGCCGCCGGCTCGGCACACCGCGGGCCCGGTGCCTGAGCAGGGCGGCCCTGGCGCCCCCGATGTTCTCCAGCCTCCAAAACAATCAACAATTGTTTCGTTGATCAAAACAATTCCTTAATTACGTGCAAATTGCAGAGCCAACACAACATGTGGATTACTCACTTGGAGGTATTTTAAGGCATCTTGGCATAAAGAGCACTGCTAAGAAATACTAATTTCTTAACAAATAGAAATAGAGAAACACACCAAAGGCAGATGCAATGGCAAATCAGGTCAGACTTCAGGGAAACTTAATGAATATATTTGGTTCTTTTAAGGTTTCTAATGAATCCCCAATCCTCTTCCTGCTTTTTCAGGAAGAAAAGTTTTGGCAAGGAAGAAGGGCCTCCTTAGCATGTCCAGGGAGGCCTGTGTTTTTACTAATCCTCTCTCTCAAAAAAAAAAAAGACAGACACACACAATCAGGGGCCATAAATGACAGATATTTAACTGCCCTTTGCCTTGATTTGGGTTGGTTTTATTGCTTCTCAGCTGCCCTTTCTGCTGAAGGCTTAATGAGGACATGCTTCTCTCCACAGTGCTTGGCCACGCTCATCATCATGCTTGTTGGGGACACGTACACGCTGATTAACTACGTGTCATTTATTAACTACCTCTGCTATGGGGTGACCATTATAGGCCTGATCGTGTTACGCTGGAAGAAGCCCAAGATCTTCAGACCTATCAAGGTGAAAAGGGGGACACTGGACGTCCTGGTTGCAGCAGCAGTGCCAGGGGTGGGACACTCGCACCACGTTCCCTGTCCAGCTTTGAGGAACTCCTTATTTGGGTACCAAGCAGTGATGTTTTAAGGTCTCGGGCAACATCTCCCAGTGCCATCAGTACAAAAGCAGGATACCAAGACAGACCCTAGGTGAAAGATTACTGGGACTGATGGAAGAAAGACAGAGGTGAAGTGAGGCATGCAGGAAGGCCCAGGGTTAAGGCTAGGCACAATGCCCTCAAGATTTGGCCATGTTCTGCTCTTAATTGTGGTGGTTTAAGGCCAGTGCTTTTGAATAGGCAAGAACCATGGTGGTGCAAGGCTGCTGCCACATGTCCCATCCCATCCCATCCCATCCCATCCTCCGGGGTTGGCCGGCCGTGGCAACCACCTGCTCAGCTCTACTCTGCTCTCTCCTCTCAGGTGAACCTCCTCATCCCGGTCACTTACCTGGCATTTTGGGCTTTTCTGTTGATCTTCAGCTTATACTCAGAGCCCGTTGTCTGTGGCGTTGGACTTGTTATCATTTTAACTGGAGTGCCAGTGTTTTTCCTCGGAGTCTACTGGAAGAACAAACCAAAGTGTGTCAACAGGCTAATAGGTAAGCACAAGCTGTGCTCCTCACCACAGGTACACAGGGGCTCCTCTTAACCTCCCATGACTCAGCCGACCCCTTCCTGGGAACGGGGCGCTTGGTTTTTCCATCACGGTCCTTTGGGCAAGAGCCTTCCCTGTGCCAGGGCTGCCCAATTTCATCCTGCCCATGCTCTGAGTTGACCTGAGCCCAGGTTCTCACGCTGCCCCTCAGGAGAGCTGCGGGAAGGGCATTAACCCGTGGGCGTTTGCTCTTGCAGAGTCGGCGACGTGCTGGGGCCAGAAGCTGTGCTTTGTGGTCTACCCGCAGCGGGGAGGCGCCGAGGAGGACGACGTGCGCAGCGGGGCGCCCGCCGGGAAGTAACGGAGCAGCCCCAGGCCCGAGGAGCTTCTTGTTTACATGCTGATTTTTGAAAAAAAAATATTAAGAAGAAAAAATGTTTTTCTGGAAATGTTCTTAGAGATCCAATAGTGAAGCCCGTAAAGTGAGCTACATCCTTTTTGGCATGGGTAGCTTCTAGGTTTTCCCTAAAAAGAATAAAAGAAAGAAAAAAAAAAAAAAAAGAAAGAACAGAAAAAAAATAAAAAATAAAATAAGGCGCTGGTTGTTTTTTTCTGACAGCGTACTTGCTTGGCAGGGCAGAGCAGCACAGGTTCCGCTCTGAAACCTGCCCTAGCTGCCAGCAGGGCCTGTGAGGGGCACAAAGCCAGGCACTAGGGCAGCCCCAAGGCAGACGCGCAGGGCAGGCCGGGCACCGGGCACCGCTGCCGCCCTCCTCGCCGCGTCCCCTGTGGCATGAGCCCCAGCAGGGGCAGGGGCAGTTTCACGGCTCTAGCTGCAAAGAGCAGAACTGCAGCGGCCCGAGCTGCTCCGGTGGAGCCCGTGCCGCGGATGCGGGGTCATCGCTCCAAGCAAGGGCACCTGAGCACGCTAGGAGCAAAACGTGCAACGTCACCATTCACACATCACTCGGTGACATTAAAAAAAAATAGTGACAAAGTCTCAGGAAACCTCATTTTTGACATTTTTGCAGACAAGGAGCTGGGTTTCTGTATTGAGAATTAAAAAAAACCTCATTGCAATAATTCTTCGAAGCTCATTTTGAACCATTTCTTCAAAGCTCAGTACAGCGCTGCTGCCAACGGGACGAAGGAAAGAAATGTCCTGGCGTTTGTTGAGGCTAGAGCAGTGGGAACTGAAGGAATAAAGGAACCAAACCTGACATATTGCTCTCTTTTACTAATGTGTCAGGTGACGCTTCACATTTCTTTGAAGACAAATCTCGCATTTCAAGTATGTTCACTGAAGTAACAAGCCTAAATCATTCTCACATCAGATGCTCTTTAGAAGCTGTTCTGCATATTTTATTTGTGGCAAACCGATAAAAAAAAAAATCTAGTTCATTATTTAGCTAATTCACAGAGATCTGCTGTTGTAGCAATATGGCCATTTTCATACCAAAGAATCCTTTGAAAATATAAAATCATAGACTAGCTCTAGGCAATATTCTCAGTAACTGCTTTTCTGTTGCAATTTCTGAAAGCACAGATTAACAAATTCAGTAACCTTGGCAACAGCCATATGAATTTAATTTTAAAACTATTTTTCTGTATATTACAGGCCTTTGTACAAAAATTAAGGGTTCATTAATCTCTTAGTTTGTCAAGTACCATATTCTTGACAATACATTTAAATTTAGACTCAAAACATGGTGCCAGTTCAAGGAAAGCATCTTTCCGATAGAATTCAGTATCCATCCATATCTCTTCAAGCTCTTAGAAGGTACATCCTAAAAAACACAATTTACATTCTTATCCTAGTATAAAGCTGCTAATCAGAATAAAATATATATTTAGCTAAAGAAAATGGTATATTTTGGGGTGTACATACACACACATTTAAGGAGAGACTCTACATTTTAAATAATGCTCTGAACTTGTAAAGTTTGCTAATGAAAGTCACATTCATTCAGGCATTTTCTTTTAATTGCCTGCACATCCATCACCTTTATATCATTCCCCAAACAGTTTACCTGTGTCCAAGGTCTCCTGGACAAGTCTCTTACTTGCCCTAGTTTCAAATCCACTTCCTGCAGTATAATTTGTAATAGCTTAATTTCTCCAATGTCTTTATTATGTAGCGAGCAAATTGAATTTAGTATAGCACCAGCAATAACGATCGTTTTCAGAATTGCCAGGCTTTGGTGTGGTTTTATTTTTGTTTGTTTAAACAATGAAACTATGGAACCAGCCAGCATTGAGAATTTTTCTTGAGACAACACGTCAGTATTGTAATGAGAAAAGTAGTAATAATAATAATAACAACAATAATAAAGATATACTGTAACTGCTACTATGGTTTTTCGAGGGTTTTATTTAAGAAAATCAAAAAGGGAAATAAAGGACCAATTGCTTCATAGCTGTTACCTGGTTTGGGGTCAACCTTTCCCTGATTGTACTTTCATGCTTTGAAATAATCAACATTTGGCCTTAAAAATCAGAAAACTGAATTTAGAACAGATTGCTTTTGCAGAGCTCAACTCTATCGATGCTTCCCTGAAAGCTGCTCCAAGATGTCTTATTTCATTTTTAGAAGCAGCTTCATCTGTGCTTCCAGCATCACATAAATTATTTTTCAAGGGCTTTGCAGAAGTTAGTTCCTAACATCCATGATTTCCAATCGTAGAAATCAGCGTGCAGAAGCAGACGGATCATTTTATATGCTAAGTGAAATGTAGCAGCACGCTCAGCCCTGCCTATGTACAATCATTCTGAAAGATGAAGCAAAAGGCCCAAAGGAGACATACTCACCATCACTTGAAAGCTCACCAAATGAAAGAAAAGCTCAACAGTTAATATGACAAAAATGTCAAGAACATTATGCTACTTGATAGGGAAAAGCAAGTAGCTTCCAAAAGAAAGGCTGTGCTCTTTGAGAACCTGTAATTTTGATGGACTTGCTGCAGTCATTAAAACACCCCCTGCTTTTCTTCCAGAAAGATTTCAGCTTTCATTTTATTGACATATAAATCACGATAGGCTGTATATAAATTCTTATGCTCTGAAGAAGAAACGTTAAGGCAAAGAGGATGATACACGGTCTGTGTCTCAGCTACAGCAAATGCATTTACTTCTCACCTCACCAGCATCACTATCAAAGCGTTTCTCATTTTTCACGCTCTCATTTGTGAATTTTTGAAACCTTGAAATTGAAACACGTTTGCTTTCTGACTCTTTCGCTCCAACCACAAAAAGACAAGAAGTTAGCAGCTGTTGAGCTGCTGAGCAGGTTTTTAAGAGAAGCTGATGCATGTTGCATGTGAAAACATTAAAAAAAAAAGAAAAAGTTGACCTTGTTGGGAAATTGCCTTTTTCTGAAGCAACCAAAACACTTTTCACCACATGTGAGTCAGTGCTCTAGCACTAGCTACATGAGAAGTGATCTTTTGTGGCATGGATAAACAAGAAAGGCAAATCCCACAACAGGAGGATTCATTCAGAACAGGCCAGGAGAGACGGTTGGAATTGGAGGCTTGCATGACTTTTTCCTTGAAGACTTAAGACAAGACACAACAAAAGAATATGCATGAGGCAGAAAACGTGGGGAAAAAGGGAAGAAAAAAAAAAAGAGGGTGAGAATAAAACAGAAACTTCTTCCCTCCCAGCAGCCTTCAGGATGATTTCCTCTGCAGCCGAGAACACAACAGCCACAACCTGGAGAGAGAACGGCCCGTGTAACTGCGATGGCAGCAGGGCCACGGGCGGCGCTAGGCCGGCTCTGCCGCAAGCCTAAAGAGCGAAGCTTGCCAAAGCTCCTCCTGGCCCCTGGGCAAACGCACGCGTGCCTGACGGCAGAGAGCACGGCGACAGGGTGAGAGCTCATCTCCACGGCAAAGAAACGTACCGACAGGTACTGCGGGTATCCCCGGGCACGCACGCGAACGCTCACAGCAGCTGAGCTCCCCGCGCCAGGCCCGGCCTGGCTGGAACCTCTTCCACGTCTACACGGGACACGCTCGGGCTGGGAGCCCCAGTGACACGCGGGAGCCCACGGCCTCCAGGCATGTGACATTTTATTAAAAATTAATGAGATCAAGAGCAAAGTATGACGATGCCCAGCATCTTACTTGCTGTCCAGGAACCAGGAAACATTAGTAGTCATTATGCCATACCCGAACCATAGATCTGAACATACATTATGGCAAAAGGTTGTATTTCTATATATATATATAACATGTAAATAAAAAGCAAAACAGAAATCAGAAGGAAAAAGGTTTGCATCTGAGAAAGATTACAGAGCCACACACAAACTGCAAAATGATCATCTCAAACACAGGAATACCCCTAAGAGTCAATTTTCCCTGGATGCTGCCCAGGAGCTTCCATTTTTCTAAAATTAAGGAGAAGTTCAGGATTCTTCTTTATTCATTTATTTCTTAGGCAGGTTTTTCAGATTATTTGCACGGGAGAGTTTTGCAGCACATATATGTGTATATATATGTGGACATAAACACATATAAATACACATACACTACATATAAACATAATTCAGGATTTTTTCTGTCCATGAAGAACTTAATTTATTATTAAATCAGCAAAAATAACCAACACTTGCTAGAGTGTTGTGTTTGAGTAGCTGACAGACTTTAGGTCTTACAGCCATTAAAACGGGATAAAATTTCTTTGCACTCTCAAGCCAAACAAAGAAATCTTAGCACTGAATTTTTCCTGTTTACATTTCTGGCCTAGCAGCACTTTTTCCCAATAAAGAAGTTACAAATATAAGGAGAGGACTAACATGAAATAGAGCTGAGGTGACCTCCAGGGAAGGAGGGCTCACTGTATAATGCTTAAAAGCTGCAGAAAGGGCCGACTTTGTGGTTTCTGTCTGGTATCTCCATGAGGAGACCCTGCAATGCAAAATGTGCCCATGCCCCAGCACAAACAGGCTCCTTCTGCAAGCTTAGCAGGAAATGTGTGACTCCTCATTTAAGGAACAGGCTGGGGGAGGCAGGAGAGAGTATTTTATTGCAGAATACAAAAGTTATGTGCTTACAAAAAGCATTAGACTTAGGTCATTTTGCAGGGCTATAAATTTCAATAGTGAGGGTTGTGAACAGTTCTGTACACAAGCATCAAATTTTCATTAACCAGGGTAAGTCTCTAAAACAAAACCTCCTCACTGGAATTTCCATCGAGTCGACAAATGGATCTGTACACAAAATATGTATATGTAAGAAATGATGTGACAATAATACAGAGAATACAGTGTTAGCTATTCAGAGCTGTACCCAAAATGCAGCAGTATTTTGAAGCACATATCTCATTTTAAAGAGCCTTACAGTGCTGATAATAATTTAAGGCATAGCATGATCAAAATGATTTTATTATAGAAATACATTTCTATAACAGAACTAAATATAAACTTATTTATAAGGTCCTTCATGTCTGCACAATATTAACCTTGAAATATAACCTTCCTTCCAATTAAGTTTACTATTTTATAAATACAATTCTATGCATTTAAAATTACCCTTCAAGCACAAAAAGAAAAAATAAAATAAAAATAAACCCCACAGCAGTAAAACCTGTAGCCTTAGACACAAACAGCCCTGGCAGTGTAATGACTACAGTACTTGACCTTTCAAAGGTGGAATGGACCTAGATGTTTATAAATGTTATGAAAGTAACATCTCTTAAAACTACATTTCCTTCAATGAAATAAATTCTGATCACAAAAACACTTAAAAAAAGAGTGAGCAGTATTTGTTTCATGTGACTACGATGCTTACTCATTACACATCTTGCCACACAACCTCTTCCTGCCATTAATGCTCTTAAAGAATCTGAATCTCCTGCTGCTGGAACACACACTATGAAAGCAATTTGTATCTGAAGGAAAAAAAAAATCAATGTAATTCTTCTGAACTACAGTTTGGTAGAGCCAAAGGCCTCTTCCTTGCTCTCTGTAAGGAACTCTCCAAGGGAGAGCCAGTAAAAAGACGCAGGACAAAAACACAGCCCATTAAAGGAAGAACGTCTTTGCGAGCTGCAGTAAGCTCACGTCAGTCGGGTCAGGCCTGTTCCCCCCGCGCTGGCCGGGGACGCGCGGCCCGCAGAGCCCGGCTCTGAGGTGACCAGGTCCCCTCTGCTCCCCGGGTTCCACTAAGAGCTTGAGGCACCTTCAATTCCTCACAGGGCAGCAATGCCATTAACGTCCTCCTCCATCTCTCCCCAAAGCAGTTCGGTTTGGCACTGCGTCGCGGGGAAATTAGCTGGGAGCCCCACTGGAACATGGCCAAAAGCAAGTTAATGGCAGAGCGGCGTCGGCAGCGACAGGGCCGAGCGTCGCACAGCACCGCCCGTCGCTCCCGTTCAGCAATGGCACTTTTCCTCCAGCTAAACAACTTGCTTGCGTTAATTACACTCTAAAAAACAAAAAGGCACCTGTTCACAGCAAAGTGTTGCAAAGTCCACACAGTGTCAGCTTAAAGGAGAAAAAAAATAACAAAAAACAAACAAAAAAAACCCTCAGTATCACTGATTTCAGTTTTTAAAAGAAAAGTTATTAAAAAATGATTTATAGATCTGCACCCAGGTAGCAGATTATACTTCAAAACAAAGCAGGAATCTGATCCTGACGGTTACCAAGTGCTCAGTGCTTCCTGTCAAGAGGAGCAGTGAAGCCTCAGTATCCCTCAGGACAAACATCAAGTGGTAGAATCATAAAAGTCCCTGAAAAAACAAGAGAAGAGGGGGAAAAAGAGCGTAGGGAGAAAGTAATACCTCATCCTTCACAGCATCACTATGAAAATAATGTAACAAATGACAACACAGAAAAGAAATATTGCTGCAAATGGGGCTCAATGCACTCCACTTATACTGAACACAGACAATCTCTTATCACGAAGTTCGAGCAGGTAAGAAACCTGATTTCATTCTGCATATGCTATAAAGCAACTTTGGTAATAGTGGATGTCTCAAGGTACATATGGCCATTGTAATATTTCTGGGGGGATGAAAGGAAGGGAGTGATTTCTGTAAAAGAAAGGAAGCTACATGGATTTTATTCTCTTCTATATTTTTAACTAAAAATACTGAATTGAATTATGATGTCTGGAAAGACCTTTTATTTCTAGCTTAGTACTCACAGTCAAAGATTGGTGCTTACCCCAGATTCCAGCAGAGTTCTAGTTTCAGTAAGACCACTCCGAAAAGCAAAGAAACACAAATTCCCTGAACGCAAGGTGAATAAATGCACAGAAGTAGTAACAGAGGATGGAGATACCTCCAAATTGCAATAACACATTCTTGCTCTCCTAGCCCCTGATATCACAAACTGGCCCATTTCTGCCCCACTGGAGTTTCAGGAACAGCAACAAAGACAAAAGTTTGTCCTGTTTGTTCTTGCACTCCCTGGGGAATTAAAGCACACTGGTTTCAGCAAAGTCGAGAGCACAGACTTACCACCAATAATCAAAGTGCACTGCCATATAAACAATGAAGTTACAAAATCTACAGGGCTGGAACAAAATTTTATTAGCAAACAAGTAAAGATTCATCATCACTGGTATTGATTTCTGAGAGGGGAGTAGGGGACTCTAACATTGGCACTTCCACAGAATGGCAACAAGCCGCACGAATACCCAAAGGCTCCTCCTGATAAGAGTTAGGGCAACATCGGTTTTGTCCATCCACCTGGATATGAACATTCACAGGGCTGTCTGAATACGCAGACCCCCACGCTTTTAAGGGTAACCTACATGGCTCTTCACTCAACAGATGACTTCTACTTGAACTACGGCCCTCTGGGACAGTCCTTCTGGATGCTGACCCTCCACGGGTCGTTTCTGCAACGCTTTCAGACAAAGGATCTCTGAAAGCCTTTCCTGAATCCACTTTGCTGGACTGTTTAAGCTCACTGCTAGAGCTCTCAGCACCTAAAGATTTATCAGTGTGTCCAGTCTCAGGCTCTGCAGAAGCAGCTGTGCAAGTACTAGATAAGACATCAGAGGGAGATGGTTCTGCAGTTTCAGTCTCTGTCTGCAAGCTGCTACATTCAGCTTCTCGTAGGCCCCTGGCCTGACCAGGGGCACCTGGCTCTGAATTAGGTCTTTCGGGGGAAGGCGGAGGGCTCCGAACAGCCCCGTCAGCCCGGCGGATGATGCCCTCAGCGGGGTTGATGATCCCGTCACCCAGCGTCGTCTGGGAGGTGCGGGCAGGAGTCAGGAGCGGGATCTGTCCTCGCGCCCGCGGCCTGTGGAAGAGTCTGCTCCAGAGCCTGCCCAGGCGCCGGCGGGAGGAGCTCCGCCTCGACGAGTGACGCCGCATCTGCCTCCTCACGGCTGTACGAATATTCTGCAGCACAGAAGCCTGTAATACACATAAAACAAACTATAGTTTCGTACAAATTTAAAAGACTTCCCCTAAAGCCTACTCTTTCCATTAATCCACTGATCTCTCTCTTCTACCAGGATTCTTAACCTTAATCCATCAACTTCCTTGTTAAAATGAAAATTTTATAATAAACAAGCTGCCAAATACGCTCCGCCTCTACCAAAACCCCTTCCCTACACATACCTCTACCCTTTAAGGGTTTTCTTAGAGCTTAACCTCTACTCGTCTGTCCAGTAAGATGCCCCATTCGTCCTATCTGACCACCACTAAGGAATCAGACTACGGTGCACCGAGGCCAAGAGCAGCAACACCGTCCAAATGTTCAAAAGTAGCCTCACGACTAAGATAGATAACCATGGTTCTTCACCACAAAGGAAAAACAACTTTAATAGGAGAACTTCCATTACAACTTCATTGCTGAAAGACTACAGATCCAGATTGACTTTATCTAAAATACAGTGCTCTGGCTGCTCATGGGTTCATCTGCACTGTCTCCATACCTGCGAGGCGTTGTACACGGGGAAGTCCTCCACCGGTGGGATAAGTCCCTGCGCAATCAGCTGCCCGTAGGACGGAGGAGCTTCCCGCCGCACAAACTCTGCCTCCAGCCGCGTCATCTGCGTCTCAAACGCTCTGCAACCAAAACGAGAGTTAAGAAGAGAGAGAGAAAAAAACAACAGTCATTTCGTCCTACACTCCCTGCATTCATGTAACAAAAGGAGGGTGGAGGAATTCATTGTAACAAGAAGAAAAAGACACACTCTCAAGTAGGTCTAGTGAAAAAATCTTATCACAAAGATACTAAAATATGTAAAAAGAGTAAAGGGTAAGAGTCAAGGAGTCAAACCAGAAAAACCTTTGGTGCAGTTCCAACTTGGATTCTGTGGTTAGGAAAGTTTTTCCAGTCTGGTTCCAGCTTACGCCAGTAACAGCATTAACTTGCTCAGCAAGGATCCAAAGGTTATTTTTGGAAAATACAACATTAAGAACTGGAAAGAATCACATAACAGGGCAGGCTTGCAGCTGCACAGAGCTCTGCCCTTCCTGCCAGGAGCCAGGCACCATCAAGGTTCCCAGCAGAGCACTGCAGCTTTTTCCAGCTCCTTAGTCGGAGTTGATCCAGGAGAGGATGTAGAGCACACTGTGCTGGAAACAGCACCAGCAGCACGGCAGGGAGCTAGGGGGATGTGACAAGAGGTGTCAGAAAGTCCCTCGCTGCTTTCTCCCATAGGATAAAATCACACTTGCACAAACATTCAGACACAGGCAGAGAACACACACAGTCTACACAGCAAGTGCAGCGGGATGGGGACAGAGGTTAGAGCTCACACTGACTGCTCAGCAAACACAACACAGCACGAGCAGCAACACACACCAGAGCTGACATCCCTCTGCTTCTGAAAAGCTAGATCTAGTGCAGTGACTAGTTAATTGTCATCAAATCCTTGAAGTAATTTCACTGTATTAGCCAAACGCTCTTGGACAATATATTTAAATAAATAAAAGGCTCAAGCTACTAAAGCATGATAGAAGCAAGATGTTCACCTGTATTCTCTGGTTCTTAGAGAATATAACTTAAACGCACAGCCCAGTGCTATCACCAGCAGCAAGCCACACACGAGACTCCCGATCAGAGCAGCCGTGATGACCTTCCTGGGCACAATCACTAGGCAGTTGTGTTCATCACTTCCATCCTGGCAGTCTTCTTGGCCATCACAACGCCACGTCTCAAAGATGCACAGATTTGTACCGCAATGGAAGTTTCCTGGCTGACAAGTAAAGCAGTTTTTTTCATCCGAGCCATCCGGGCAGTTCTTCTGGTTATTACACCGGTCAAGTATCGAGTAGCAAAGGCCACTGTTTCCTTCACACGGGTACTCATTCTTCTGGCAAGCGGGACAGTTCTCCTCGTCCTTGCCATTTGGACAGTGCCACCAGCCATCGCAGTGCTGCTTGTCTGTGAAACACTCCTCGTCACTGCCACAAGGGTGTTCCCAAGGAAGGCAATAGCCTTTCACCTGATACGTTGCATTGAACCCGTGGCCAGTGCTCTTGGAACGGGCATGATATGAGACAGTGAGTTGGCCCTTTGAAGACTCCACACTAACCGAATGCCTGTTGTTGTGATACGAAAATGTTTGCATTAATTTATCACCTCTTTCTCCAATGCCATCATACACCTTTACATAGTCATTGTAGCCTAACTGTAAATCAAGCTGCAACAGCACGTGTCGATTATCCTGCGTGTCCACGTACCACGTGCAGCGAAGGTCCGATCTGCTGTGATCCGCACGGAATAAGTCTGGGGAAGCAAAAGACCCATAAAAATTACCCAGCCTTTTACCACAAGAAAGATCAGGACAATTATCTTCATCTGACCCATCGCTGCAGTCTTTTACTGAATTACATCTCAGCTCGTTTGTCAAGCACTTGGTGGAATGGACTACGCTACACTGGAATGTTCCTGAGGGACAAATGCTGGATTGAGGCTCCGTTGGAGGGACAGTGCAGTTTCTCTCATCCGAGTTATCCCCACACTCATCCATGGAATTACACTTCCAAGTACCGGGAATACACTTTCCATTTGCACAGCGGAATTCGTCTGACTGACAAACAGCCTGACCTATTTTTCCTGTGAAGGAGGAGCAGAGAATAGTCAGTACTGAAACTTGCAGAAACACCCAATGACACATTTTAATAGTCTACTTCCCAGTATATCACAATTCAGTCTCCCAGGCCAGCATCCTTCAGGAATACTGAAATAAAGCCAAGCAGAAAAAAACACCCTTGTTACCATGGCCAACACCTTACAGTCATTAAGACCAGCGTAAGACCCTTGTCAATAAATACTGTCCTATGGGTTTGCCAGAGAGAACGTTAGAGAAGTGGGTGAAACTGCAAGGTTTTACCTCTAATATAAGAAAGGCGAAATCCCTGAGCCTGTCCTGAGCTTGATGCATCGGAGTGAAAAAATATCCAAACGTGATCCCTTGAAGAAATGAAAGATGGAGGTATGGAAGATCCACACACTTTGTACTCCTCCCGCTTGGCAGAAGGGCCAATCATCAACCAGTCTACTGCACATTTCTGAGAGTCTTCCAAGTCAAAGTTCTTAAAACTGTAGGGAACAAACAAAAACATGAGTAGAAGAGAGAACTGGAACAGTGCCAAACACGAGAGAAAAACAGGCTGTAATAGTTGACTTTCTGCACCAAGCAGTACTGACAAAAAGAGATTATATTTATAGATAATGAAACACGTACAGCACCTTCAGTACATGTAAACACAGCAGTCAAATTTCCCCAGTTTGGAAAGGCACATATCTCACAGGTATAAACAGTATGCCAAACAGTTCCGAAAGCTGAAGAGATCATCTCTTTCACTAGAAGCTCTTAAACAAACTGCTTCCCAAAACACAGACGTGGGTAAAGCACAAACTCCAGTACACACTATGCAGATGATTTCTTTTCCAATCTTAAAAAAAGTCTATGAATCTATATAGGAGGAAGGAGGGATGACACAAGGGAACCCTGTGAATCTATACAGGAGGGGGAAGGATGACACAAGGGAACAGTGCAAAGACTCCTCAGGAGATCAAAAAGTAAGACAGGCCCTTCAAACTACGGCTAGATAGGAGTGGAGAGGGCAAGAGGAGATGAGGGCAGCAAGGAGTGAAAATGGAATTGAAAAATCTCTCAAACGTTATCATTTTTTAATTGAAAGGCCAAAATATTCCCTTGCTAGGAATGCAAGCGCAGAGTAAACATATCTGCAACCTTTTACAGTCAAACATCCAGCCTTTCCACTGGCTCGAACCCAACAGCTACTCAATAGTAGATTACGTAGGGCAAAGAGGTGCCAAATTGTTTGCAGGACGCTGAACACAACCAAATGATACCTTCACACTGCAGCTCAGGAACCATGTAGCATATTTGCTCAGTCTGATTACACAGATTAGATTTGCATTCAGTAATCTGCAATGACAATAGCCACACACACACAGGCGTGTCTTACTGTTAAATGACACATAAATATATTTTGGTCCTCTTACACCTATACAAACAAGCATGTTAATTTTTTTTTTGTCTACTTCACACAAACACTTGGAAAGAACTTTCAAAATGGCTGAGATACTCCCACAAAATAGAGGCCACCTTCCACAAAGAACCTTACACAAAAGAAAAGAATTCAATGAAAAAGATAAATGGAAAGATAATTTTCTGTTATCACCATCTCGTTACAAAAGGCTGTAAAAGCCTGCCAGATCTTTCTCTTTGAAGCTGAAAGGGAAAGAGCCGCAACTAAGTAAACTAGTCAATGCATCTAAGTAGGAGCTCTAACCTACACATATGTATACCATATACTGGTGTACAAACTCTCCCTTGAATAGTAACAGGGCCCTAGAAGTGTTAAGTTAAAATGAAAATTGAGAGATGTCCAATAATTTAACACCCAAAAGATATCACTGCTCTTTTCTGCCTCTCTCCCATCATGCTGTATGTATCTCACCAACTAGGAAGGGTCATTCCTGTAGTGATATACATGGGAATAAATGAGACAACTTAGATCTCATGAAGCTTCTGAAACAAACAGATTCTGCCAAGAAGCTCCAGATGACTTCACAACCAGGATGAAAATTAAAACAACAATCACAGAAAGTTGGACTGAAGTTTTCCTGTCCTAGGTATTCTGGAATTTTTTTTTTTTTTTTTTTTTTTTTTTTTTTTTTATGACCAGGAAAATGTATGAGCAGCCACTAAAAATGAAAAGGAATTATATAAAGCAGCAGTAATAGATTATTGGCACAAGCAGTCTGAGGCAGCATTACTGAGCTAACCTATCAGGTTTGCTTTCTGTAACTCACTTTGGCACCAGAATCAAAAAGGTTTCTGTCATCTGCTTGGAGGACTATGTGCAGGGATTTCTTGTCATAAAGACTCTTTGGATAAACATTAGAATTATCTTCCTGCCCAGCAACAAGTTTTGTGAGAAAAGAGAATAGTTGCTCTGTTGCAATGAGGGGGAGAAGGAAAACTGTGAGAGACAGATAAGATCATTTACCAGCTCTTTTGATCTCTTACTACTTCTGTTATTTTGCATACACCAGGAACAACCTTAAAGAACTAAACAACTTGTTCTCTGGCCCTTCCCAGCTGCCAGCAGTGTCACAGGCCACTGACTTTCCCTGCTCTGCTGAAAAAAGCTCTTCCTGCCTCTCGTGTAATTATCTTGCACTTCAGTATTGCTGCTTAACACAGGCTGGAGACATCTAAGGGTAGAAGTTCTCCCTCTAAGGAGCTGTCTGCACCTTATGTTAAAATGCATTTATTTCTAAAAAAAAAAAAAAAAAAAGTGAATTTAAGATGCACACAGAGTAGAGAGGTCAACTAGGCTCCCTTTTGAACTCTTGTGCAGATGACAAGGCTAGATATGCAGAGCCTGCACATGCTTGTAATCAACAGCATCTTCTACTCACATGTTGAGAACTCCTTGCAGCAGCACATCACTAGCAGAGGGTTTGGGCTTATTATGAAGGGTCTGGATGACAAAGAAGCTTTAGCCCCACTTTCCAAAGCAGAAGCACAGGCATAGAGAAAATGATGGATTTTCCCCTGGGTCCCTTGCAGATCTAGAGCAGCCAGCCCAAACTCCTCAGCACAGAACTCCAAGCTTTACTCACAAACCAAGCACATGGCTGTGAAACAGCACCTACTCGCAAGGAAGCATCATCACTACAAGCCTCCCTGCAAGCACTAACACACAAGGCCTCACGAGGACGCCTTTACTGAAGCAAATGCCTTTGCATTGGCGAACGGCAATAGAGAGCATAAACAGGAATGAACTCCTTTCTCAGTAAGCATCTTAATCACATATCAATGCCTGGAAGTTTGAAATGCCACCGAATAAGCAAAGTTTTTCTGAAGTACGGATGCCCTAATTTTGATTTATATATATGCATATATATAAGCACAATAGACACCATGGCAGTTATAAGCACTTCTTCATGTAAAGGCAAAACCAAAGTAATTCCGTTCTCTCATGCAAACTGTAATCCCAGACATACTTTAAAAAGTCTTCCTTAAGGTACTGTCACCCCACTTCAATTCTTCCTGAGTCTTCCTGTTACGTTGCACTGTCTCCGGCAGAAGCAAGTTTTGCTCCTTGTAAATTGATAGCGATTTCAATCCAGAACAAAAATGTGATATTTGGCAGGGTCAAGCATCTTCATCAGACAAGATACTCCTTTATAACAAAATACTAAACAATATGTATACATTGGTGTGCAATATATAATTGTTTGCTAATGTATTTTTAAAAACAAAGTTTAATATGCCAGAAGTATTTCTTACATAAATCTGACCTTAAATAACCCACTGTTTTATTTTACTCAAGAGTTCAGAACAGTCTGTTCACTCTCTGCTGTATTCAGAAGCATTAACTCATTATCATCCTTCGGAAATGTCTCTTTGCTAATTCTTTAAAAAAAATACTGAGTATACAAAAATACACTAGCGTATTAGGTATGAGGAACATTCACATTTTGAGGATCAAAATAACTAAACGTGAGGGGAAAAGCACAGGACTAGATCTGTTTTTTACAAAATTCTGGTAATTCATCTAACGATACGATCCTGGAAGAGGTTACTTCCAGCACCGAGGAGGACTCCGGGGAGCTCCCTGCGAATTACAGGCTTGGCTACATATCACATCCTGCCCGTCACACTATCCTAATGAAGCAGCAGTTCCGCACAATGACATTTTCCTGCAGGCTTACTAGTGTTTGCATGTGGCTGGAAAGAACTTCATCAGACCAGCTTATCGTAAATACTCAGATCTGCTCTAACCTGCAGCACCAGTGCCTAGCAGAGCTAAGCTTTTCGCCATCTGCACAGGGAAGAACAATACAGGCTGGGAAAAGTTAGCTCTATAAATAACGTTGGGAATTCCCCATAACCCTCTTAAGTAATTTAGACACAAATAACTATAGATTAAAGACCAAAAAAAAAAAAAAGCTTTCTAAATTCCTGGAAAAGAACATGAGATGATCACGAAAACAAACAAGAAACTGTACGCTGTTAGAGGCCCAGCAGATGTAGACGCTGAATGAATGGAAGCAAATAAACAAGTAAGTGTCCAATTTGGCCCTCTAAACTCATTAAAAAATTGGAGAACAAATATTATGGGTAAATCAGTAGAGCACAGCCCCAAAATAAAACAGACCAGCCAATTAAGCGAGAGAAGTCACCGCTATTTGCCAGCCTGTTACACTAAGTGCAGGCTGTGAACAACTGATGACTTAATTGGCTCATTAAAAACTTCTGCTTAACCACTGAAGCACAAGGACCTGCAAGTCAGGAAATCTATTCTATTCCCAGCTCCGGAGCACCAACTCACTCAGTAACCTCAGGGAAGGGACAGCCCATTCTTCAGAAGCTGAGCACTGCAGCTCTTAATAAAATGAATGGCTGTTGGGGGGTTTCTTCAATCAACTTTAAGGCTTGAAATACTCCAAGTTCAGCATAAAACAATTTGAAGAAGCCTCTCTAGTTTGTCAGATAACATACTAGCAAGCCTTCACCTGAGCAGTGCTCAGTTTCACACAGAATTTTAAGCTCAGATGGTATCTGACAAAACAAACGTTAAAGCCAATGACATGTCCCTTCCCTGAAGCACAAGTCAGCGAAGGCATTTCCCCCACGCTCGACTCTTAAGGAATAGCTTGAGATTACTGCTAAGGAAGCAGTAATTGCTTTCACTACTCCATCCTCAGTTGGAAAATACTGAACATTTTACCTTTAGTTCCATAATGTCCTATAATAATGCTGCCCACTGCAGGTATAATAATACCTGCTAAACAAAAACATCTTTTTGTCTCATTTCATGAAACATACTCATACAAAGCCTATAAAGGCAGTTATTGCACAATCCATCTTTAACTAATCTTGCATTTTTCTTACATAGCCCTCTGAGAACAGATATAAAAGTAGAGGGAATGAGAGAAATGAAGCAACTTCTGTAGCAACAGACTAACAATCTGAATCCAGAATGACACAACATAATTCTGGATAACTGACGTCCAGTACGTAGCAATTTGCTCCCAGGTCTCAACAGCAAGATTCTGGCAAACCGACCAACTCAGAAGGAAGTACTGAAACATGCTGAGCCTGCAGAGATGCACAGGCAACAGGAAAATGTATTTCTCTTTTATTGTGAAGCCCTCCTCAAGGATAGGTAAAGTAAAAAGTAAACTATAATGCAAAACAGTAAGCATGGAATGTAGGACATAAAGAAAATCTATACAAATGTATGAGAGGTAGATATTAAAATAAAGTTTTTAAAGAACATGTCCACAGGCGACAGTATCTTTCATCCAAATGCAGAACTGGGTACTGTTCCATGGAAAGCTGCTGAATAATAAGTTTATTAAAAAAAATCATTATCGACTGCAGTGTATCTAGAAATGAAAACTAGTTGCAACTGAAACTTCATGCCTTAATGATTCTTCTTCCTGTATCCCCCTTACATAATATTGCTCTCTTACTGTCAATGAGAATTCAAGATCAAAGGAAATGCATTCAGTGCAACATTACACAAAGATTCTTTTTTTACCTTCCAAAATCCAGATCTTATCATACAAACTAATTTTATTTGACTTACCTGGGGAGGGAGGGGGAATACTCTTCTTTTGCCCCTATCAGCAAATTGTTTTAGTAAAAGTGCTTGTATTTGGACCCCACTTCCCAGTCTGCCTGGGAGATCACGTTAGCCTGGGCACGGAAGCTGTCCCCCTTACATCACTGGCTTTACCAGGGCTACAACCCTCTGAACAGTGTTAAGCGTGTGAAGAAATTCTCAGATGCTGTAACACTCTGCATTTCATATATCACTGCAGTGGGTCAGTCCAAGCGCATATACAGTCAGAAATGTAACACCACAACACATCTGCTGCCCACAAACAGCTCCCTCGGATGTAAGCACGTAACTCCCATTGTCTGCACGTGTGCATGAGAGCAGGATATGACTCCGTGCTCTGTATACAGGCACTATTACCAGTTTCCTCATCCTGCTTTCCTCTTTCTTGAGGCTTAGCTACATTCTCTTTGCAGAGGAGAATCCTAATCCTAACTAGGAGCTCTGAGATGATTTCACAGCATAAACTGCAGTGCTATTTTCAAGAGCAAAGCTCTGCGTCTCATTTATGTGCTTCCTCAGAGCTTCCAACAATCTCTGCTTTGAAACAAATTCCCCAAGCCTGATATGGTTTAATGGAGTTTAAAAGCACCTTTCTATTTTTGGATCTCAAATGCTGGCAGGTATCTGCTTCCCTACTCTTGATGAGTAGTTCCTATTTTGAACAACGGACAAAGGAGCCCTCCTATTATTCCATCTGTGGCAGATTTGTTTTTAATTGCAGAGCATCTGCAGCTGAAGAGGTATGCAGTCTTTTTAAGCAGCTGAGCAAAGGATGAGCAGATGGTGTCAAATACAGCAGTACTAAAAACAAAACAAAAACCCTTCCTAGTTTTTTTTTTCTTTTTCTTTTTTAAATATGCAGTTCTTGGTCCGAGGATACTATGATTAGCCCAGAGACATTATGCACATTCACAGTATATTGATAGTATAGCCTAAAATTTTTATTAAACCTTTCGGAATATATTATAGTCTTTTCTGAATTATATTTTCATGGATTCATGGAAAGGGCTGAAACTGTGCCACAAATTATAGCTATTATCTAATTCTGTGGAAATGAAAAATTTAGCAAAAAAGCACGCGTTTTGGTTGACAAGTAACAATAAGCAATGATTATCTTCCTGTAGCAATTACACATAGCACCATTTCAAGACATTATAGGCCAAGCCATTTTTGCTTTAGGAATCTTAAGTGGCCCAACTGAACAGAGGCTACTTCAGGTTTTATGGCCTTTACTCATTCCTATCTACAGGCAATGAAGATAATGAGGTCTATTTAATGTGAGTAAATATATCACTGTTTCCCAACTCCTCATCTATCAGAGGTGGATGAGATCTCACTTAGGTAATGTGAAGATAAATATATTAAAAGACAACAAGTGATTTACATGTATGTAGGGATATCAGAAGTAACCTACAAACAAGCTGGAACACGTCTAAAACGAGCGGTGCCTCTTCAAGACAACCAGCTTCAACTTCCTGTACTCAACCAGTCTACCTTCAAGTAGTTCTGACAGATGGCTTCATACCAGTGTATCAGATAACAACTCACACTGTTTCATTCCAGCAAAACAAGCCTTTATCTCCACAGAACATCACAAAACATACCTAATGGTTATCATGTCTCCACGATCTCCTTGAATGTACCAGCTGCAGTTTACAGCTGGGGGATAGTTCAGTGGCCAGGAAGGGCTGTAGATGACTCCCCGTCTCTCTGTGTGCTGTTCCAGTTCTCCACTGCAAGCAGCTGTTAATGAGGAGGGAAAAATATTATTGTTAATGCTTTACCTAATCAGCAATTCACGTTAGCTACAAGCACCAATTTCTGGGGATTGCAGACAAATGAGAGTCAATAATTTTATCCTCTTACCACTTTCTTTCCTGCCCTGGTTTTTAATTAAGACACCTGCTTTAAGGGTAGGTAAGCACAACCTGCATTTCAATGCAGGAGCAATCAATAACCTTGCACGAATCCACCAAAGGCTACAATCAATAATCCTGCACAGATCTGCCAAGTGGATGTAATACAAAAATCCTCTTTGCCAGCTTCCCAAAGCCTGGGTATGTCATTCAGCAAATGAAGGAGATCCATACTTACTGTAAGGTATCTAGAAGCTTATTTTGCTATAATACATTCCCAGATAGTCACACTATAACATGGTCCCAGGTAGTTGTTCATTCTCCTAACCATTAGCACAAACCTCAAGAGTTATAAATGGTTTTGAAAAAGAACTCCAACAACAACAACAACAACAAAAAAGGAGCTAAGGTAAGCTGGACTTCAATGTCAAATGTGTTCACTAAAGTTAGGTTTTCTGAATACCTTCTGAACTCCACAGATATATTTTCCAGACAGGGAAAGGAGAAGTGGGGGAACAAAAAAAAAAAAAGTGCTAAGTAAAGCTCAGTATTTTCAAAGTACTTTCAGATCTTCCTGTGGACAACAGAAGTGTAATTAAAGCCAAATCAAAATACTTATAGCTTGCAATTAGCCAATTCGAAAATGAAAGTGAAATGTTCCAAGGACAAATGGGAAAGCTGTTCTGATGGGAAAACACACTCTCAGTGGATTACAAGAGGGGAAATTCTCTGTAATGTAATAGCTATTCTGAACATTCTCCAAAAATATTTTAAAATCTATTTTTAAGGCCAACGACTATTTAGAGCCTTGGGGATCACCGTAGAATTTTCCTCTTTTTCACAGAAGATTGGTTTCTCATAGCTTCAAAAGGTGGCAAAGAGAAGAAAAGCGATGCCTTACAGCTCAGGGTTTTCATACGTGTACGTACAGGGCAGGCTGAGGGTGCTGCTCGAAACGCAGCCCCGCGAGGCATCGCTCCGAGCGGCGGCCGGCCAGGACGGGGCCGAGCGGCACTGCGGCCCCGGCCCGCGCGCAGCGGGCGCTTCCGAAGCGACAGCCACAGCAATAAAATGTGTTCAATGAGCAACTCACCTGAGGCAAGGCATACAAAAGCCATTATTTTCACCCTCTGAATAGGGCATTCCACTGAAACATGTGTACATAACTCCTACTAGTTTCAAAGGCGACAAAAATGTATAGAATACATCTATTCTTCAAAATGTATTTTGCAGCAAAGAAGTTACTAAACATACAAAGAATTCCATTGTCATGCTTGGAAAAAGACAGACTTCAGAGTGGATACTAGCAAAACCCTGGACTACAGGAACAATTACAGTTATAAAAGCCAAAGAAAGACGCACATGACTTTTCGCCTATAATATCTATTTATTTCATTATACACACCAAATGCTCTACTTTGCTGTGTTCCTGCACACACTGCCGCACAAATGCACCATTGCTAATAACTGTCAGAGCAGTAGAAGTTTCCAATGGGAAAGCAGCAGCAGGCACAAAGCAAATGGAGCAAACGCACTATGCAGCACTACCCAGAGGCTTCCACCAACAGCACAGCAAGTCTTTCTGTTCCCTTTGTATCAACTGCTGTTCTGGATTAAAAATACCTTCTTGAAGGTACACGTATTAAAATAGAAAGCAAAACGATAATTATGCAAAGCTTATTTTAGCTATCAGTGTGTCAATGTGACTTTCTCAGAACAATGTCTGTACATCATCACTTTGACTCACACATTCATTAGTCTGGTTAAGCCAAAACTATTTTCTCAAATACTTGTTTTCCTTCAGGTTTTTGTTAAAAAAATGAAGGAAGTATTTACAAAAACCTAAAGGAATTATTTACAAAAATCCCAAGCAACAGTTATTTGAAGTATTTGAGCTTTTTTTGAAGCAAGATCACTAGCAGCTTTTCTGCTGCAATAATATATGGCTGCTAGCGTGTAAGCAGTGGATCTGATATAACATGACAGTTCAGTTTCTCAGGGAGAAATATTATTTCTTATTAACCTCACACATCTACTATTAGCATTTATACTAGATGGAGAGAGGAGGAGAAAAAAGAAGAGATTTTCCATTTTAACAGCAGAGGAGTAGTGATAACCTACTAAAGGGCATAAGCAAAGGAAGGCCTGTGCTGACACTGCTTGCCATTTCAGGCAGCTCATTTTGCAGTGTCAGCTGTTTTCACTACTATTTAGTGGCCTTACCCTTCTGGCACACAACATGCATTTCTGGCTTAGCCTATCCAAAATTAAAAGGGCAACTGCTTTGCTGTTACAGAGGCTCCTAAATCTTAGCTCACATTACTAAAACACATTGCACGCCGTTAAGAGCACGTCCACAGCCCTCTGAACTAGTGTGACAAACAGTCAGGAGGAGGGCAGGAGGAAACTGCTGCTCTGTTTACCCAAACCACACCGATTTGCCTTATGCCTTTGACACCCTCCATTTCCCACCAGTGCTCATCACTGTGGTGTTTGCACGTCAACAGACCGCCTTGCTCCTCAGCGCTCTCCTCTTCCTCCTCCTGCAACCGCTGGTGCTAGACAAGGTGAAGCGTCTGAGCGCTGCTCTCTCCACTAATCGAACGAGTTTTTGGGGCACAAGAGCCTGTGCTGAGCAGAGTCCTCCAAGCCGGGAGCAAAGCGGGAGAGCGACAGGAGGGATTTCAGTCGCTGGGGTCTCAACAGCAGTGACACTGCAGCCACCCTGTGACAGGGCCACCAAGGAGGGCAGCGCTCCACCAGACCCACAGGCTAAACTGGCTGGCTGGGAGCAAGGGAGAGGGGACACGCTGGGAGCTGGGCTTCCCTTCAGCAGCGGCAGCTTCTCCAGCTCGAAGGGCCTGCACAAGCACAGAGGAGGTGGAGGCTCTCCCTATGATCCCCAGAACTCATTATCTCTGCCACCACCAGCCTTCTACCACACTCTACCCTACGGGAAAGATCAACTCTGTAATGAGCCACTCCACCAGGATGTGTTTAGCAGAGCAAACGTTCCTCCCAACTCTTTATCAGGGCTTTTTCACTCAGACCACCTGCAAAACAACTCCTGCAGGGTCACCTGCCCTGCGAATGCGTGATCCTAACCTGCAAAGGGAGGCAAGGGAAGCTGCAAGAGCCACACTTCTGCTATGACCGTTTAGCATCACTCCCCCTGCCACTCCAGTTACGCTGCCAGCAGACAGAGCCACTCAAAGCTGCACCAAGACACAAGGACACGAAGGCTGCTGTACTCTAAAGCTTTCCACGGATTTGAAAGAATAAAGGCAAAATGTTTCCTCTATCTCTCCCTGTTTCTAGCAAGAAAAAAAAAAACAGCATTAGAAAGCAACAGAGCCAACTGGATCTATTCTCATGCATTTCAAACTTAAGTTGTATCACCAGTCTAAGCCAGTCACTGCATAATTACTCAGGTTACACTTAGCACACTCACTTACCATACAGCCTAAGGATGCCAGACTATCAAAAGCCAAAGAATCATCCAGACAGAACAGTGACTAGAACATAGATTTCAGCCTGGATTTTTTCCCATAAAGGAACTGAAACACAATGTCAAAAACAGCACGTGTCTTAAGTGGTTCATCCAAATTTCCCCTAACCTAAATTTAGTGTGACCCAATCACAAAATGACTACCCTTTCCTGATTTAAATCTGCTCTCAAAACCCCATGTTGACTTGAAAGCTCAAAGTCCCACATCAATCAACCCACTGACTTACAATTATTTTTGTGTGTGCCCAACTCCTTTTCTCCACATTTGGATATTCTGTTTTAACTTAAAAGTTCCAACCTCTTGGGGCAGAAAATATGTCCATCAACGTGACTGTCGACTGACAGGCACAAGGGGGCCCTTATCTGTAAGTGGACCTCACACTCTGATTACAGTGTCACAATAAAGCAAGTAACAGCACTGCTGTAGACGAGGAAATTGCACTGAGTGCTGCAATTCTGGTTACATTTCCACTTTGACATTCATGAGACATTTTTGACATTCCAGTTTTACTTCTCCCTGGGAATGGGCCACCTTCCCCAGCCTGACATTCCCAGGCACATTTCCTAGACAAAGGAATGTACCAGCATGTACTAACTCCAGGAAGATTTAACGCTCTGAACTTCCTGAAATGTCATTGTTACACTTCTTCTCAAGCAAAGGTCACATAGCATTGTTTAAAGATATCTTCAGGTGGGAAAGAAGCAATAACTTTAAAAGAAAAATATACATAAATAAGAAAAATGTCTTACCTAATGAGGTAACAGCACTTTCTACTTTCCCAGTTAGGAAGAGATTCACTGTGTAAAGACAGAAAAATAATGCTCAAACAGATTGCATTTATATAAGGACACAGTTAGTAGTTAACCATTTCTAAACAATTCCCGCAGTGCTAATATAAATTATTTGCATTCTTCCAACAAAAACCTTGCTCAACCACATTGACAATTCACATAATCAGCTGTTATCCTTCACTGTAGCTATAAAAAAGCCAACAAAGAATATTGGTTCAATACCCGCCAAATACACCACTAAGGAAGTGGCTGCCAATCTGCTCACAATTGTCTTCTGTGGCTTTTTCTCTTTCTTTTCTCTAATTGGGGAAGACAGAAGAACAATTCCACTAAAACATCCATAATCACTGCCAGTCACTTTACCTGCTTAAGCACTGAAAAATAATTACTGAGATTACTATCTTCAAATTTCTCTGAATAAAACAAAGTTTGTTTCTCTCAGGTAAATGTCACCTTGAAAATAAACCCTGAAAACTAACAGGATTAACTTGACTAATCAAAAGCAATGAAGTTTTCAAAGGGGTACACTGACAAAAACAAAGCAGGATGAGAAGATGCTGCAAAATCCTTACAAATTACTCCCTGAGTACTCTTAATTTTTCTCAGATTTTTTTCTCTCTACTCACAGTATATACCTACTGGAGCAAACTAACAAAAGTTGTTATCGCCTAAAAAATATTTCTCCTAGGCCATCGTTACTTCAGAGGTCAGTGTAATATGTAGCTGCATATTAGTTTCCTCTTTGAGGCACTTCTCTATTGGCCAGAGTGTGCTTCACCAACTGCTCACACTTATGCCGTGTCTTTATAATCTACACAGACAGCTTAATAACAACATGAGAAATGTTAAAACAAATTTAAAAGGTCTAAAAAGTGACCAAAACTTAATTTATATCATCCCAGACAAACACCCTGGCTTAATTTTGCATGTGTTAAATCCTAAATCTTTTTATAGAGCATCTGCCAGCAAGCATTTAATAAGGAGCATCATTAGAAACGAGCAGCAGAAAAGAGACGCTGCCCCGGCCGGCGGCGGCGCTGGGGAGCCGCTCACAGTTCACACCATCCACACGGCAGCAGCGCGGCCGGACACGGGCCCGCGCTGGGACACGCTCCAAGCACTGCAACACGGTGACCCCATGCCTGCCCCTCCTGCGAGGGCTCAAACCAGCGCACACCAAAACGCAGCACTTGACAACGAGGGGGGTGGAAACAGAGGAGCTAAAAACAATTCCTTTTTTTTTTTTTTCCCTCTCCTTGACAGTTTGAGGCCAATCACAGTTTTTCCTCACTTACAGAGATGAACTTTTACCAAATCCTGGCAACTCAAACGCCTTCAGTGATCCTTCAGTGAGTCGCACGTAGATGTCCGGTTTGGACTCCTTCCTTCCTGATCCCACACATCCAAGAGCTAAATACGGACTTGATTTCAACACAACTGTAAACAGCTCAGGCTGAGACCAGCTCTTCCAAACCAAAGCAGAGGCTGTTAGTTAGGATCTCAGCATCCCTAACTACAGAAAATTCAAATGATCAAATTAGTGATTTTGGGATATTACCACAGATGCAAGGGGGAACAAAACTTTGGTTCCCTTTAAATCACAGAATCTGGCCTAACTCCCCTGCTCAAGCAGGGAAAATGAACTTTCAGCCTCGCAGGAGGGAAGGCGGCAGCTGAACGCCAGCGTTGTGTGCGCTGCGGCTTAAGAGGCAGGCGCGAGGTGCAGCTCTACGTTACCAAGCACGAGCACTACCTCTGCTGCACAGCCCCGGACAGCAGCGCTGTGCTCAGGGGCACGGGCACTGCTGCACAGCCCCAGACAGCAGCGCTGTGCTGCAATAGCAGGACGCTGCAGAGCTGCTCCAGGCGGGCCCCCGTGGCACCAGGAGCCACACGGCGAGTGCTGCTGCGGGCCGCACTCGTAACCGCCGCTGTGCCGCAAAGCGCCGCCCCGCGCCACAGGAATCCCCCACACGGCAGCATCGGCCACACGGGATCTTCTCACGCAACATCCAAGCACCGCTGTCCCTGTAACCATAGCGACTGAGTCATCAAGACTACAAGGGAATTAACCAGCGACTGTCACAAATTGGATTTTAGGAAAATTAAAACATGTTGTTTGTCTCCAAAGTGAGCCCAAGATACATAAACATATTGTACATAACTCAAAAGGCTTGTTTGAAGGTGCATTACATGAAAACAGACGGGTCTTTTCCTGGCAGGCTGCTTCCCATTTCCCACCCGACACCCTGGGAGCACCTGCCTGAAGCCCCGCGCGTCCCCTGGAAGACATCGCAGCACCCAGACAAGGGGAGTGAGCGAGGAACAAGCTGACTCAGAGTCACGTTACCTTCTTTGGAGGACGCTCCAACACTCTCAGTTTGGTAGCGAAAGATAAAGCGCAATAGGCAGCTTCGCACAGAGGGCCTGGCAGATACCAAAAGATCCTCCCCATACACAGAAAATGTTGTTATTACAGTCATGCAAAAGCCAAACATGTGTTGGCTGCTGCATGCAAGCAGCTCTGCTCTCATTTCAAATTCTTTTACGCTAAGGCAGCAGTCAAGCAGCTCTCTAAATACAGCCCAAGTTCATGTCAGGTCCTTTCCTCAACAAGCAAATAACTGTACTGTTTGCAGAGCATCTTCTTCCCCCCCCCAAGACTCTGAGCTCAAAAACGTGAGAGCTCTCCAAACTAGCATCTTCCGAAGCACTCAGCTCTCAAGCGTCAAAGCCCAGAAAAAACAACAACTATAGCCTGTTAGTTTTCTTGTCCCTTGTCAAAACAAAGTCATGAAGCAGAAGTCAGGGATACATTAGAAAGTTCTCTAGACGCTCCTGCTCCTAGCAGTTGAGAGCAGTTGTGGGACCGCCACAGAGGGCAGAGGCAGAGGCTCGGCTGGCGCACACCCAGCGCAGGGAACTCGCATCCTTCCCTTCCCCAGGGGGAGCTTTCCAGTAGGAAAGCAGGCACTGCTCACATCAAAAGGGCAACTTACACTTTGCATCCTGGAGACAAACGACAGCTGTCACTCTTGCTCCTCAGCCACAAGCCACAAACTTCACTATTTCGACATTTTTCCTATGTGATAATGTCCCAAACCCACCCGTCATCCTCAAAAACGAGGCACAAAATGGCTTCACGAAGGAAACATGCCCAGTCCCGGTCTCCGGAGCAGCAGTTTGTAGCCAAAGTCACGTAGAGTGGCACTGCGCCCATGCAGACATCAAACACCACAAATCGCCACGGGAAAACCAGCAGTGTAAAAAGGCGGTGAGCGGGAACCGACAACAGAGCTGCAAGGACAAGCGCGAGGCGAACCCCGGCAGCAGCGGGGGGAGCAGCGCGGCGCCCCGGGGCCGCCGAGCACAGCACCCTGCAGCTCCCCAGCCCCGACCGGCTGCGAGAGACAGGGTCAGGCTGCCCAGCTGAAGGAGGAGGCAGGCACGGAGACTGCGGACGTCACAGAAAGCAGAAGTCTGTACAACTCTCAACTTCCCGCTAGACAAGCCAAAATTCAAGAAATATTCTCCCTTCGATGCCGGAGTTTATATAATCCTTGAATATGATATCAGTCATTTTAAGAACAATTGAGCTCTGTCTCTTAAATACACAGGCGCTTTAACAAGGTCAGGCTTGGCCAGGAGAAAACCCTCAAGGGATTGGAGAGCTGGCTGAAGCTGGATGCAGGGCTCCGCACAGCGCGGCAGACCCTCGGCGCGGGGCAGGACTAATTCCCAACCCCGTATTCCCGCCGGTTTACGTAAGGTCGGCTATGGCCGTTAGGGGTTACCGGGAAGGCGCCGCCCGCCGCTCCGGCCGCCGCAGGGTCCCGGCGGGCAGGGCCGCTCCGCTCCGCTCCGCGGCGCGCGGGGCCCCCGGCAACTTTCGGCAACTTGCAGCAGTAGCAGCCGCCGCGGGCTCCGGGCCAGCCCGGCCGCAGGCTGCGGCGGTCCAGCCCGCACCGCGAAGGTCCCGGCGGCGACACGGGCAGCCGGCA
>NW_020455533.1:124194-261469 GCF_003342845.1 Nothoprocta perdicaria
GGCGGCGGGGGAGGCCGCGCCCGGCGCCGCCGGGGCCCCTGCCGGGAAGCGGCCGCGGGGGAGGCCGCGCTGGGCCCGGCCCGTGGCGGCGCCCCGGGCTCGCGGCACCCGCCGCCTGCTTTGGAAACCGGCCTGTCCCCGCCACGGGCGAGGCGGCGGGCTAGCGCCGTGCGGGGCTCTTGTTTAAGACACAAACTCTCAGCACATTAACTATCGATCCGTAGCATTGACGTCACGGAACAATCAATAATAGCCATTATTGCACCCTCTTTCACGTGAAAAGATTCTAATTTTTAGGTAAAATTAACATTTAAGGGTTGTCCATCCACAGCAGGGCCTAGGTGCGTCAATGCTGCACACGTGCGTGGGCCAAGCACGGCTCTGAGCCTAGGGCTTCCATGCACATCCACATCCGGGATGAGCGCTTCCCTCGGGATCACTGGGTTTGGCAGGGGGAACACAGCCCGGGTGACACTCCCTGGGGATAAGCACAGGGAATAGCACAAAGCACAGGGCTGCAGGACCAGGAGGTGGGTGCAGAAATGCAGCCCCAGTGTTGGCGTGCAGCAAGCGCAGGGTTTGGGCAGTGCACACCGATGAACATCCTTGTGGAAAACTGCATCAGAATAGGCAATAATGGCTGTACCTGATACCTGAAGTTTTGTGTGGTCTCCAGTTTCACTTGACAGCTAAATGTCAGCTCTAGATCATGCACTGTACAAAAAAAAAAAAAAAAAAAGAAAAAAAAAGTGAAAAATAAATACAGGTTCAAGAATGGTAATAATCCGAAGTAATAACATAAGTGAGTGCTGCAATGGATGTGCCAGGTGTGGGGACAGCCAGGTTTCTACAATCTGGTGCACACCTAACACATGCAGGCGTGCGAGTCATGGACTTCCTCGCACCACAGACCTGTTTGGATTATTCCCGGGCATACACTCAGGCAGATATTTCATGTATTTGTTAATTAGGCGTGCCTCATCCACAAAAATATCTTGACAAGTCTCAAAGTCTGTTTAAATAGTTAAAATCTGAGACAGAAGCAGATTTAATTTGCCTGGGGTACTGCTCAGTTTAAAAGTATTAACTAGAACAAAGATCTTCATTTGCCCATGAGCTCCTAAGTGTAATTTTAAACACTCGGTGCAGTTAAACAAATACATTCAAGAGCGTCTACAATAAAGCTGTTCCATGGCCATTTCCTCGCTAAAGCTACACCAGGGCACTGCATCCTGCTTAAAATTCACCCGTTCAGCACAAAGAGCAATTTGGCCGGGGAAATAGAGCATATAAAGCGTGGCCGTAGTAATACCTTGGGAGTTCAGGTGACCCTCGCCGCGCTGTAGACGTGTGCGTGATCTCAGCCACCCTGCGATGGCGTTAAAATAATTGTGATTATTTTACACTTGTCCATCAGTCTGTGGCTTAATGGGTGCCTAATGGATGAGTGGCCAGAGAATCAATAGTATCACATCTTGTCTCTTTGGGATGGGAGAAGCGAATGCTAAAATAAATATTTCGACTGTGCTAAAGATGCAGAAATGATACACGGATCAATACAAACGAGGTTTGTCGGGAGGCAAGGAGGCCTTGCAAGCAGCGAGCAGGGGACCGGGATGTTCTGCCAATTTAGTCTGGTTTACAAGTGCGTGTGTCTCTGCACTTTATAAGCAGCATAATAAATTGCAAAACATTCAACAACTAAATTCTTCCTAATCTAACCAGACAATTCTTAAGCCTTTAATGGGCCCATGATTGTAAAATCATTTCTGTCTGGGTTTTTTGAGCAGTAATCTTCAAATTATGGGTCTGTAACAGCAATAATGGAACGTGTCATAAAAGAGTTTTTCCTCACTGAGTCTATTATTGTAATAATGTATCTCGTCACCTCTACGTTCTGCATTAACCCTTTTTATGAAAATTACCACTAAAGAGCATCTCTCATTTTCACTACATAAGATCCTTGCATCTCTCTGTAAGATAATAGAGTATATAGAACTGAAAGGGAATTTTGCTGCACCATCCTCACACTAGTTCTTTCTTGATCTATCTATATAGCTCATTGGTAACCTTTAAAATGAACTCTTTTTTCTTATTATTCCTTAATAAATTGCTGTTTATGTACATGAGGAAGAGCAAAAAAAGAAACCTGGTAGCTGATATGAGTTTTGCAAGATGCAGGTGATGGGTAAATACTAGCAAGGTGGCATTACAGGAAAGCAAATCCAGATAACAGTTGTCTCACGGGGAAATACAGTAACAAGCACTTTTTTTTCCCCAAGACAATGCAGAGCTGTGATGTTCTTCTGTGATATCCTGAATGCTCAATACAATCTTGAATTTTTAATCAAGCAGACCAGATTATGAGTAGATAATACATTAGGCCAATTGCTTGAAAAATAAAATAATTTTCTCTTGAAAAGGTCCCGTTGTCTAGCAAACCAGCATTAATTGCAGGTTTTTTTTTTCCTTTTTTTGTACTTACCATATGCTAACTAATCTGAAGATCTATAGGTTAGGATTAGAAGCAGATAGTGGTATAATTACAGGTGAAGAACCTGTCTTGCAACCTGTCTTGATTGCAAAGATAATTTGAGGAAGTTTATCAATGTTGCTTATCAAAATCCATTAAACTTCACTTTATAAATAAGTTGCACTGGACAGCGAGTTACTCTGGGCCACGAAGAGAGAGAAGCAACCAGGCCAAGCACAGCACTTTGTCACTGCCCCTGTCAAAACACACAGTCCTTCCCCACAGCTTCAGTCACACTGAGTGCACGCTGGCTCTGCAGTAAGTGGGATGTGCTCCTCAAAATTTAGCTGACTTGTGATGCCACAGCAAAAAAAAATAGGCCTCCTACTTCCCTTAGTGACTTTTATCATTTAATAAAGGTATTTGGATTCATTTAAGTGGTGATGATGTTAACTTTTTTCATCTATGTCCTGGAAAGGCAACTACGGTAATAGTAGAAACTCTGGTCTACTGAAGATGCTAGACTGATTTCTTTCTTCTGCCTGTTCCTTCATATTCGTTGATGAGCAGATTTTGGACAATTTATTTTAATTTACGATAAATCCTTTTATGCTTTGGTTATGTTAGGAGCTTACTCTGTCTGGCTGCTGCAGTCATTATAGGATTTACTATACTACTTGACTTACAAAATCTTTGGTAAATGAGGCTAAAACTCCAAAGCAAGACTCTCTTTGTAGACGCTAGAGGAACAATGTCAGAATACGGCTGAAGTGTGTTTCAGGTGCACGGATGTGTCCTCAGATTCCCTTCATATGCAAAAATTCAGGAAAACAATAGAACTTTCAGCCACTTCACATCTGGTGAAACCCATAGTTGTTTTACTCCTGTTCCACGTGAGAGACTATCACACGGTGTCACAAACAGTCAGTATCTGATTAGTCAAGGGCAGCCTGGCTGCAGGACTTAGGCAGACCGAGCTGGTGATGAGCAAGCTCGTGTCAGCAGGAGCTTGCAATGGAATCATGGATGCTCCCAGTGGTGATGGACGCAGCACCTGTGTACCGGCTCTGCCTCCTGGGAAGGGCCCTCCTGGCCCTGCTTGGGATGCGCGTGGCTAGCAGGGCAGCTGGGAATAGCAGCTGGGAATAGCAGCGTGCTTCCAGACCCCGATGTTCCAGACCCCAGTCAGGGAAAACAAACACGGAGAAATTGGAAGGTGTTGCATGCAGCCAGGCACACATAAAATGGAGCATGCATGGAAAAGCAAAACACGTAATAGAGCTGAAGAGACACCTCAAAATGTGTTCATAGACTGCCTTTTGCATCGTGTGCAGGAGGGCAGAACCAGGTGCAGAGCAGCTTCCCTGCCACGTCAGCGTGGCGGCCAGCCCCGCGGTGCAACGCTGCCCAATGGCAACATGAAATTTGAATTTGCAACCCAGCGCTAGGTCAGCAGGAAAAGCACAACAGAGGAACAAGTACAACCAGGCTCCCGCTGTCTCAGTGACATGCAAATTATTTTGGGTATTATTTCTTCTACTCACTGTGTTGCTGATAGCCAAAGTTTAACTACTATGGCTGCTCTTTTTCATTAAATTTGGCCCAAATGCTTCTTTAGAGCCTATGTTTGGTCCGAAAAGAGGACCTTAGCTAGTGTTTCACCTGTCCCATAGGTTGCAGCTCTCATTGATTAACAACTTACTTCCCTTCATTTGCCTGCTATGGAGTTCTGTTTTTGTAGTGCTCCAGTGGTCAGGGTTTGAGTATATAATGTTCTGCTAGACCCATTTTGCACAGAGCTCTGTATTTCTTATTCATTGCAGTAGCCAATATATTTTTAAAAATCTGATTATTTTACAGAATGAGCGCATGCTTTGAATCAGCTGAAATCATTATTACCAGCCCTTACTCCACATTTGTATATAAGTTCTCAATATAAATTCATGGCACAGTAATTTGGGGGTTCATAAAAATACAAATTTCATCTTATTTCCCAAATGATTGCAAAGCTGCTCTTAATATGCATGGACAGAAAATACGGCAAAAAAATTTGAATTAGGCATCTTTGAGGCCATTCCACAGGAGAGATGAAAAAGGATGCAAGAAGAGTGAACTCGCTTACGAAATTCCCTGTGCTTTTTCACACAGATAATAACAGCAAGACTCATGGTACATATATTAGCAAGGACATATGGGTGACAATCTACAGGCTCATTGGGACAACAAGCAAGCAACTAATTTGAAGGGTAATTTGTAGAAAGGTAGTTCAAAGCAGAAGTAATTTTAAAGCACCTGGAGATGAAATCCCAACCTGCTTTCACAAAGTTTTCCGATTGGGGGGAAATCGTCCAAATGACTTTTGAGACCGATGCTGCCTAACAGTGTATATTGCTGTAATACAACAGCATGTGTAGATATGATGCTGCAGTGAAAGAAGAGCTTTGTAAGCAGAGGAGGTAAAATATCTGTCAAAAAAGTAAAAAAGATGAAATCAAGGAAATACTGAGAAAATGCCTGCCCTTGTATTTCCCTTTTCATTAAGGTAGCCTTCTCAGATCCCCGTTCACATGCATCAACACCCCAGCACAGGACGTATGGAGCTCCCCTGAGCTGACATTTGTTTATTTACCCTTGAGGGCAGCGGTGGAGTGGCTGCATGCACTGCTGCCCAGAGATGTCATCCCTTCCCCGGATATTTATGCGCCTGTCAAAACATCCCAGTTATTCCCTTAATTGAGTGGGAGACAAAGCTGCCAGACAGAGAAGCTGACTACATTAAGGAAAAGCATTCTTTTAACAGAGATAAGGAAATAAAATAAATGAAATGAAATAAAATAAAATAAAATAAAATAAAATAAAATAAAATAAAATAAAATAAAATAAAATAAAATAAAATAAAATAAAATAAAATAATCACCTTTAAAAATTATCAGTCAATAGATATAGAAATAGGCAGATGAGTGAGAAAGTTACAAAACAATGGTGACTAAAAATCACATTGACATATACGTAATTTTATCTTTAATAAATATGTTGTGTCTGTATGGAGTTCTTGGTCTGGAAAAGCTAAAAAAAAAAGCAGGAGATTCAAAGAAAAAACGAATACTGCAACAGACAACAATAATAATGGAATATTTAAATATAGCTTTTTTTTCCTCATACTTTTACACTTTACTTTCTAATGAATTTTTTAGGCAGAAAACAACCAAGCTGGTAGAAAGAACCAGCAGTGTCACAAAATCTAAATTTAAAGTATGCAAGTGCTTTGATCTTAGCAGCTCAGAATAATGCAATATACCTACCACAGAAATTCTTGTGATACTCCACTTGACATATGCATATACAGATATCAGTGTTCAAATATCCTTCATTACAATCTATTTTCCCATGGCAGCTTGCACTTTTGTTCCTCAGTGTCTGGGGAACTGCTGTGAAGATTAAGTTTTTTTTTTTTTAATGTGAATAGAAGAAAAAGTATTATTTATACTTAAATTATAATATACCTTGTCAGAAGCACGTAGAGGCAGATTACGTTGTTTCTTTCAGCCATTCAGCAACCAGTAGCTTTGGGAGTTCACTCTAATTAGCTTTTATGAATCTATCATTATTCACAGACCATACTAAAACAAAAGAACACAAATTTTTATGTACTCATAGCTGTTTTGTTGAGTACTAGAAATTATACCAGCCCATATATCATTCATATATATTTTAGGAAAATATATACATTTTAATATATTATTCTGTTAGAGTAACTTGATCATTTCTAAAAGTGAAAGTAATTATTACGACAATTGTGGTTTTTTATGTTTCTTACACAAAATTATTCTGTTCTAATTATAAGAAAAATTCCTACCAGTTATGTCCACAAAAGTGGCCATATGTGGATATTTTGGCCATATGTGGATATTTTACACTAGCTTAAAAGTACTGATTCAAAAAAATAATATTTAATACCATTGTTTGCATTTAACTAACATGACATTGATCCGTTCCCATAGCCAAAGGCGTGGCAATCACAAATTCAGCTCTTCTTGTTTCCCTTATTGCAGGAATCTTTTGCAATTTCAGGATTAGTGGATTTGTTCTCAATCCTGCATTCACTGAACTTAATGGCAAGGCACCCATTTGCTTTAGCAATACAGGGGTATAAATCACAAACATTTCCTATTTCTCAAAAGCAAGGCACGCGAGCAAGTATCTAACTGCCATGCAATTTTAAATATTTCATCCCATCTCTCTAGATCTACTGGAAGTCTAGCAATCCCAGCTGGAAATTGCACTTACTGCAGTGTGCACGTTGAGCTCTGTGCATTGCAGACCATGCTCTCCAGCACAGCAGGGCTCCTGCCCCTTTGCACAGGGCTCCCTGGGCAAAATGGTAAAGCAAAAAACATCAGTGACATCTAAATATTGATGTGCAAGTGTTCATAACTTTAACACTACCACAGCCTAACCTTGTTTCAGAAATATTTATATTTCCCATATATTTATATGCCCTCTTCCCCAGGGACAAGTTTCACTCCAGTGACCATTGCTGGGTACTTTTCCTGAAGTTCTCCACAGGAAAGAACAAATACAGAGCTAAGAGATTTGGATCCATTGCAGACTGTACAGTGCCCACCAATAGCTCTCCAGCCAAACTAGCTGTGATCAGTGTCAGGCCTGAAGCCAGTGGTGCCAAGACAGCCCCAAATCTATTTTTATGCTCTCCTGAAGGCCCCATGTTCAGAGCTGCTGAAATACAGAAACCAGCAGCAGCCGTCTAATCAATTTATGTGAAATCACTCGGAAATTATTAAATCAGAGATTCAACATGCTGGTACCAAAAGAAATGGCTAAATCCTTCTCTTATTTCTACAGGAGGAGAACTGAATTGGACTGCTACATCAAATGCAGTGTCACGGGTTTTACTAGCGTCTTTCTAAGCGTGGTGCTAACTCAGTGCAGCTTTGGGCTCTCAACAGTCCAGTCAAAACCTGCATTTGCAACTCCTGGTTCATAAATCCTGCCCAAACCTTCCCAATTGTGTTTCCCCAGACCTCTGTCAGACTGAGAGGCAAGAAGAAATGGCAGGGGAGCTCACATGGGAAGAGTATGAGAGCAGAACGTGAAGGTTACTCTGTCCTCACTGTCTTAGATCAGGGCAGACTTTGGCCATGGCAACCAGTTTCATTTAATGACTTTGCTAGAAATATCTTGAATAAATTTCCTCGGTCAAAGGAATGTGAAATAACATGATCCTGGTACCTGAAAAAGCTGTGTGACTCTAACCTTTGTCACAATTCAGATATGAATTTTCAATATTAGTTGTGGTAAAATATCATCAGAAAAGCTCTGCAGCTTCCCTAGGCGACAACTCAGCTCTGCTCCCTCTTGGGCAAGGCCTGTGCGAGGGATCCTCATCCTCAGTCTTAGGGAAGCAAAGAGCAGATACAAACACCACCCTTGTCTTTGTGCCAGTCTGCAGCTGACAGCACAGGAAAAAATTCTGCCCACACGGCCTGGGTTGATTCATCTTTCCTTCCATTCACAATGAATCACCTTCTCTATTATCTGCTTTTTATTGAATGAAAACCTGACTTCAGCACTGACAGTGGGAGTTTTGCTGTTGGCGTCAGTGAGGTCAGTCCTTGATTACCTCACCAGTTGAAATTAAAAATACCTGTGTACATTTAAACCTTAATCATAACCTAAGTACAGCTGCTTGAAGGAAAGGAAGGACCTGTTAGAAGAAGAATGAGACACTTCTCTTTCCCCAGCAGCTCAGACGTTACCTTCCCAGTGGCTTGGAGCGGGGGAGGCTCTTGGCTTTGCTCTTGGTGCCAAACACGATAATTTGGCAGTGGCTGTTGCTTAAGTTAATTGGTTCCTAACGGCGAAGTCCACCTCCTCACCAGCCGTGGCCTCAAGCACCTACAGCATGAGTCTCCTGTGAGGGGAGCCCACATGGTTTCCAGCCTGTATTAGCCCTCCGCAAAAACAGGATATTAAAAACTGTGCTTATGTATACACACATGTTTATTATTCCATTTATTCATATCCTATTGGAACAGAAGTATAAGCTTAAGCTGAAAACAAATTCCATTGTCATGTCTCCATAACCTAATAAATCCAAATCGTCAAAATAGTCAATGCACTAACAAAAGAGGAGAAGGAATAAGCCAGGTCTCACGCAGAAAGCTAGGGCACCTTTAAGACAGAAACCTGGATAATGTGAACCAAATACAACCAAAGAAGGGATATTTTTCAGAGCAAAGAACATCTCCAAAAGGTACAGCTGCCTCACCTATCTCTCTGGTCCTAAGCAGACCCCTAAGTTTTCTGGCTATGGATTTTAGCCTTTTGGAAGGAAAAATCTCACACATAACTTTGCTTTGTAGGTGACCTGTCTCCCTGCTTGGAGCATCTTTGTTCTCACTCGGAGCCGAAACAGCTGAGCTCTCAAACACACAGACAGAATTTGCTTGCAAACGCGCAGGCCGCAGCAGCCCACCCCAGCGCTCCGATGCCGAGGGCCGATCCGTGACATCCCGGCGCGTGTGCCGGAGCGGCAGCGCCCGGCCGGGCCTGGCACAATGCGGCCCCGAGGGTCGCTCCTGCCAAGCGGGGTTAGCGGCCGCGTGCCTCGGTCAAGTGTCTTCACCCGAAGCCTCGTGTGCGGCCGCGGCAGCGCCAGCGGCAAAGGGCTTTGCCGCTGCCCACCACGTGTCCCTGTCCCTCCTGCGTGCGGGGGAGCCAAGTGCGAAACTCGAGTTGATGGGCTCTGCGTGGGAGAGTGGAGAGCCCAGCCCCAGACGACCCCACGCACAATTGTTAAGGTGTCAGGAAAACCCTTGGTCACCACAGCATGGGAGCTGAGGATGGCTGCTTGGAGCAATCCCTGCAGCGTCTACAGTGTCAGATGCTGCATTTTAATGTTTTCACTGTGTTTCTTGCATAAAGGCTAAGTGATGAGGGGTCACTTCACGTGAGGGCTATTCAGCAGTACCTTGACTGAGTCTCAATAGCTGAATTCACCAAAACTGGACAGCCTTGGGCCCACAGTTTGGCTAAAATCACACAGCCACAGAACATAGCGAAACAGAAAATTTTTAAAGTATTTTCTAAATACCGATTATAACTACCTGCTGTACTTACCTCTTTTCCGGGTGAGTGAGGGGATGTGAGTACCACAGCTCAGGAACCTACCTCATGAAGGCAGCTCTAGAAAAACTTGCTGTCAAGCTCCTGCCTCACTCACTCTACGGAAAACTACACAGAGATGTTACTAGAGAGAATTCACTTGGAGAAGCCCAGATCAGAGGTAAAACCCCTGGGTACAAACAAAGGCAAAAGAAGAGTCTCAGTAATGACAAGTGACAAATTCCATACGCCACGTAGCCAGTATCGACTCAGACCATGGGAAGGGGAAAAGGGAATGGAAGCACTGGCTTCATTTACCCCGCTGAGAGCCTGGTGAAAATAGAGACAGGAAATGAGGAACATAGGAATAGTCTTTGTCCTTTATGGATGAAAAATCTCAGAAAAGCAACAACTGTGTTGAAAAGATGAAGCTCCTTGTGCCACATGTGCGTCCCATGGGAAGCGGCACCGCCAGGCACAGAGAGTGGCTGCGCGATGTGCAGGGGGCAGCGTCGCCCCCCTGCGGAAACGGCTGCAAAAAAAAACACGGTGGAGGAAGAAGGGGAAAAAAAAAAAAAAAAAAAAAAAAAAAAAAAAAAAAAAGCGGATGGGGGGAAGTAAAAAGGCACCGCTGGGATTCGAACCCAGGATCTCCTGTTTACTAGACAGGCGCTTTAACCAACTAAGCCACGGCGCCCCGCGCTGGCTCCTGCTGCCGCGCAGCGCCACCACATCGGCCACTGCAGCGGACGAGCCTCGCCCGCGGTAAAACTTGCTTATTTTGTGTGTTCCACAAAAAATAGCACGAGGAGCACACCTCTTCCTCAAGCTTCCACATGAAAATGGTGATATTTAATTCAATAAAGACGGAGAGGAGAACAGTCTAAAATAATGCAACTTATTACCTAGTGTTTATTAGAAGTTGTAAAACTGTGTAAAATACACCATGCCTCTGAAATCCTTCTCATTCAATCTCAGATTCAAATGCAAGTGCTGCTACAAAGCCTCATAATTAAAATAATAATAATAAAAAGTCTACCTACTTGCAACAGATTTCCTTCTGTTCCACAGATTATCTGTGTTCAGGATGGCATTTGCCAAGTCCCAAGTATTTTTCCCATTCTAAGTTCTTTTAGTAAAAAAAAAATGTTGAAAAGGTTGCAAATTTTCACATTTCACAGTACAGAGCCATATATGTAATCTTGTCGGGATGCTGCTAAGAAGAGTGGTGAAAAAGCCACGGTCCTTCCTGGGATGAGCCTTTCTCATGCAGCAGGAATTTATCGTGCCTCATGAGCTACAACTTGCTCTCAAGACTGAAAGCTCCTCCACATCATTTCTGTAAGGGGCATAGCCACAAATTAGTGCAAAGTTTATGGTCTTACTCTGAGTTTTATTCACAAAACCCTTTGTGATAGCCATTGAGAGCACAGATTCCACGTGTTCCATAGTAAAAAAGAATGGTTTAAGTTAGTTAAATAGTTGACAATTGCTTAAAGTTTACTAAGGGACAAGGAAGCGGTTTTATATTGTAGCAATGCAAATAAATATCAACTCCTAAGGGTTTCATTCTTCATCTGTTGTATTGCAAGGATATGTGACTACTCTCCCATAGATTAGTACAACATATTTTATTTCTTTATATACACAGCACCAAAGTGGAGCAAGTTCAGAGAGAATCCATGGCTTTATACACACAGAACATAAAGATGTAAGCACTCCACTTATGTATTTTAATGTGTAAACATCTCAGGGCTGCCAGATAAGTTTAAAGTTCAGGAGGAACAGAAGGTGGCAAGGGTAAAACATTTCTCACTGGAGAAGAGAGGCGACAGAACACGCACTTGTTTATTGCTTCAGAGCCACTGCAATGCAGGTATGAGAAAGGTTTCTCACATTCTTCACACTAGTGTAAATATAACAAAAATGATATTTCAGTCAATCACTGGTGTCAGCAGCACATTACTTGACTCACTAAAGCTCATTTGTCCACACCTGGATGCAGGCCTGATTTCTCAGATGTACCCACACTTACAGCTTTCATAAACTCGATATAGAGCTAGTGCTGCTCAGAATTTACTACTGCGGTGCACGTGTTTCCCTGACTAAAGCTGTATTTGATGTGGACTGTGATATTGCTTTCACTAATGCGGTATCTTGCTTTAGCTTGGGAGCAACTTGATGATTTAACTGTTCTGCTTCGGTGTTAATGCCTGGGAGCCACAATTAATGTCTCTACTCTTTTTTTTCACCTGGCCTTTATCCCCTTATCTAACTTAGTAATTTTGAATAAAAATATACATAGTGGAAAAAATACAAAAAAAAAAAGGGGGTGTGGGATGAGGAACTGCCATAAAATATAAGCATTTTGAATAAAATATTAGCCTATTGTGACTGTAGGCAAGACATTTCACTATTGATTAAATGCTGCTCAGGACATTTGAAGTAATTTAGATTCAGCATAACATTGGTTACCAATTCATTACTTGTAAAACTATTTTCAAAAAAAAGATAACAAGACATATTTTTCTAACACTTCTGTATGTTAAAATGTCTCAAAAACTTCTTTGTTTGTTTGTTTTGGTCCTAAATTGTCTTATTAAATGACTTTTTCAGGAACTTACATCTTATTTTCACTGCCGCCACCTTTCTAAAACTTATTTAGACATCTAAAAAGCTGAACGTGGCTTTTGAAAAACTTGATAACCAATAGGAAAGTCTGATAAAATACTGATTCATACTAAAAACACATAAATATTATTTCTCATTCAATTTCACCTAGCAGCTGTTGACAGGGAGGAAAACACACAGTTATCTTTCAAAACTACTATCAAAAACAATTGAGGGGGTTATAATGAAAAGCATATTTCAACAGCATTAAGCTTGTTAATGCTCCTCTTTCCTAATATCAATCTATTTATAATTCATATCTTAGAAGCCAGGGCACACACAGTCTGGGTTTTGGAAAAAAAAAAAAGGCAAAAAAACCCAAAAAACCTTCAGAAATTGTGTAAGCTGATTTTGTCTATGCGCACATGAATGTTACTGCTGTGGACAATACTCCTAAATAAGTCCACTTGTAGACATATAAGATGAAAAAAGTCCAAACGTGTTTTAAAATTGCACCTGCATGGCTTACTGTGTTTTCTAACAACAAAAACACACCTGCATATGAAAATCGTTTTCTTTACCAAGATTGGTCCTGAGAAAAAAAGGAGCTGTTACTATCACATCCTTCCCATAATAAAGGATTCAAAGATCTTTGCAAGGAGAGAACAAAATATGTGTGTTTTCAACTTGCAAATCTGATAGCTTCCCTCTAACATCCAATTTTAATGTCTCAGTATGAAAAGTATGAGGCATTCTTGGACAATAAAGACAGAACCTGAGCTATTTTTGAGCCTCTTGCTTTTCTGCTCTCCATCACTGAAGGAAGACGATCCATCTTTTCCACGTTCCACAGCCTCAAAGTAGAATCCTAAGAAAAAACATCAATTGTTTTGATATGTTTGTATACTGCCAAAACAGTGATTTACAACATTTTAATGAAATCTTATCACCTATAAAATTTGAGTTATTATACACATGCTCTAGGAAAACTCAGGTTAGAGGTTTTGTTTTAACTATCATTGTTTTGGAAACAAATTAGCAATCTTAACACTGTTCATGCATATTTAAAAAAACCCACAATTATCCTTTTTTTAGGAATTTCTCTAATTATTCAAGATGATTGCTGATTATAGCTTACTTTTATGAGCAACTTTATCTTTTTTTTTTCCTAGTAAATAGTGAAAAAAAGTGTTAAAACCTTCAAATCCATTTATAATTTAACTCTATAGGACATATTAAGAAATGAGTAAATACCTTTGAGGCAGAAACAATCCATTTCTTGTCTTTGCTGATTGCAACATCTGTCACCCAGTCCAAATGACCCTGCAGTAAAGCAATTTAACTATGACCCAAAGAAAACTTTATTATTTTTATAATAGTAAAACCAACTCTCTGTACTGTAAATCCTTGTTGACATGCAGTGAGAAAATTCCTATTCCTGCTGCCTCATGTCTGGATATGGAAAAATATTGCCATGAAGCTCATGTTTTCTTATATATACACCTGAAAAACGGTGTATAGACTCTTTATCATGTGCTAGTAGAGAGAAGAGCTGTGAGAAAAAAGAGCATTTCTATGGCAGGAGACCAATTTAGAAAGCTCTGTCCCAGGGCCTTGTCCTGACACCAGCTGCAGAGCTGATTGGGGGTTAACAGCACTGAGTTACCATAAGAATAGAAACAAGATATAAATCACAGTACAAAGAAAGTATTTACTCCAGCTAATGGAACTAATGCATAAAATCCCTAGAGCTTAAGAAAGCTTAGCACCATCTTATAGACAAATGCCTCACCTGAGAAATGCATTATAAAAGATGAACATACCATTTTTCCAACAGAGAAAAAGGTAAACATGCACACATGAAATGTAAGTGCCTTTTTAGAGCAGAATCATTAAAATGTGCTTTTAAATTTAATTATGATCACAGAATATATTTACACCAAGACATAGATACTAAACTGCAATTCTCCATAGTTACAGAGATACTACCATTTAAACAGATGCCTTCTCATTTGGGGGGAATTATACTGGCTGCAGGGAACTGGGAAACTTGACATGATTGTACAGGTGTAAACACCTATGCTGGTGGAAAGCACACACTATGACTGCTCAAAGGGTTTAATCAGTACCTTATTTTGTACCTTCACAATAAACTAGTGACCAAATAGGAACTGAGTACCTTTAAGCTTAGTTTTTTACAGCCTGCATCTGTATCCCATATGGCTACAGTTTGGTCATATGCTCCAGACACAACAAGGGATGCTGAAATACAAAATCAGAATTCTGTGTTATTTGTTTTCTCTGTCATGCAGACAAATAATAGAGGCTCCTTCCAACAGTGAGTCAGATATTAATAAAATTTAAATAATGAACTGCTAGTTCTGCCTTAATAGGATACTAGAAGTTCCTTTCTGCTTTTTATTGTTATTGCTCTTTGTTTTTGTGAATATTAAATGTAAATCTAGCAAAGACAAAAATGAGTGAGGACAAATGCAGAAAAGTTTTGTTGACTTTTAAAATTTGCTGTTTGTTTATGCATTGAGGTGCCTACCTCACAAGGCTCTGTTTGTTTTATCACAATAAAATACATACAAAATAGCTGCCTCCAGTCAAATACAGGTAACCTGGAGAGACCCTCTTCCTCCTGCCCACATAAGCAGCAAGGAGGCAGCAAGTTCCAGGTGACAAATTGTCTTGCTATAACTCATAAATATCAATTACTTCGAACATAGGACCTACTCTTTGTGCTCTGTCAGTGTACCAGAGAACATACCACAAACTTTTTCAGAAGTTCCACATTTTGAGCAAACACTATTTGAGTTACGAAGTAGCTCTATTTCTGGAGGGGCTATGCGAGATGTACCCATTTTCCTAACAGTACAGCTTGGTGAGTTTTTATTGAACATAACGTTTGATTAATCTTAAATGTTAGGAGAATACTGGCAAGTGCTATGTTAAAATTGTAACAGAACATTGTGTTTTTACTCTTTTGTTATCTCTTGTTATACCTCTTAATAGGTATATTAATCAAGCAGAGTTCCAGTTGTCTAATTAGGCTTAACACTTTATAATTTACTTATCACATAAACATATTTTTTCATAAATAAACATGTTATCTTGAAAATGAAAATTATTTATATGGGTTAGAGTAGTCACTTGTATTTCATCTCATATACCATATACATCATCTCATATATTCTATAAGATAACTCACCATCTTGGCTAAAAAGACAGGAACTAATGGAACCCTCATGTCCTTGGTTCAAGGAGATAGGTCCATGACATCGAAACTCCCCTGTCTTTACATCCCATATTTTTAAGGTTCTGTCCCAGGAAGCTGTGCACAGGTAATGACCATCTGAGGTGAAGCAGCAATCTGAGATAGCATTAGTGTGGCCTCTGAAATACAGATGAAAAACCCCGGACTAGGGAGTTTTTGTAGCCCTTATAAATCCCTCGGACATCCTCCTGCGAGCCTCGAGCACCCCGTCTCCACTCAGTAAAACACTCCAAGCACACACTGAATTTTAAGCACATCAAGACTTCTGTTCACTCTCTGGAGCTACTAACAACTGCAAAGCTGACATGGACTTTAAATGTCTTCTTGGTTTAGGTAGTTTTGCAGGATTTGATTTTATTAATATTAACAACAAAGTCACCCAGTACTCATTAAATGAACAATATACAACTCTTGCTACGGATAAATTTTAGATCATTCAAAGGAAAATATTAATCAATTCTCTATTAAAGTCTAACTTTGGTAGCAGTGAGATCTGTCAGGAAAGAAATCTGAAATCTACAATGGGGAAAAGATTATGTGAATTTTTTACAGGAAAAAAATGCAGTAGGCACTGCAGTTTAAAATGTTCCAGATTGAATTTTCCATCCGAAGTAATTCCTAATCCTCTAAAAGACAATTCTTTTACTTCATTCAAGGGCAGACTATTTCTAATTATTGTTTTATATTCAGAAGCTAAATTGGTTGAGGTTGTTAAAGCCACCGCTAATATTTGTAACAGCTGATGTGATCTCCATTGTTGCATTCTTCCTTCTAAAAATGATAACAATGGCCTAAATAGACATGATCTTTTAATGTCTCTCTTCTAGGAGAGTTGTAAGTTGTAAAACAATTTACAGAATTAAACAATTACTGTTTATTTTCTCTTCTACAAATCTTATCAGAAATCACTCTGACTGATAATAGTAGAAGATGCAAATAATCCTGTGCATAATGAACTGCAGTATTGTTCTATTGTTCCTTACTCTTTAATTGTAATGGAGGTGGATTGAGTTATCATATCCCACAGCTTTATTGCCTTATCATATGATACCGTAGTCACTCTTTGGTTATCAGGATCAAAGCAGCATCTTGTGATTGTACTTTTGTGATGACCTATACAAATAACATCAAACGAGATTAGTACTTGTTTGCAAAGCTGCTTCTCTTTGTTCAGTAATTACCTCTGGATCTCGGAGTGCTGGTCCGGGAGGCAGAACTGCCCTTTGGCCAGGATCTAGGCATCATTCTCTACCTCCCAAACATTGTAATTGCAAAATTCAGGTTTGCACTGGCTAGGGCATCTCCCTCAATTAACTCTCGATGAAATGAGAAAGAAGGTGCTTCCTATTTACTGCAGATGGTCTAAATTAAGAACATGTACCCAGGCAGCTAACACACAACTAATATATGCGCTGCTCTATAGTAATTTACTTATAATCTTTTCTCCCCAAAATAAGTCCCAATGTGTGACACCAAAATGGCAGTGGCAGTTTAACTACTTAGGCTCTTTGGAGCAGTTAAGGAGCTAATTACACTTATACAAATAGTCCTATTAAAATAATGCAAACAAAATATGTTCTAACAGTGTAATTTTAAAGAGGAAGTTCTAATGGAGCTATTATGAGCCTTTTGCTGCACATTTTATTTTTAATCCCCAATGATTTGACTATCAGGCTCTGATTCACACTGATTCATTCAGAAGCCTGCTAAACATATGCTGATTTTACATTCATAAGATGTCTTGCGTGTTTAGGGCTGATTCTTCAGGCGTGCCTGACCTATAGTCCCCTATAGGAGCACGACTGAACTGAGGTCTCATTAGCACAATCATCTCCAAAGGGGAATTACACTTCAAAAAGAGAATCAGTGTTGATCTAATTCTGACCCATAATCTCATTTTTATAAGTCTACTCTGAAAAAAAAATGAGTTTAATGTCTTAAAAGACAAGAAAAAATAACCTTCTTTTGCCTTTGCCAAGGAAGGATATGTGAATCCGACTTTGAATTGACTGGACTTGAATTGGCTGGATAAATCAAGAAGTGCACAAACAAGACGTAGATGTTGTCTCACCTTGGACATGAGCCACCACTGTGGCATTCGCTGCATCAATAATATGTATGGCATTTTCTCTGTCTGAACCAGAAACCACATATTTACCATCCCAAGAAATGTTACAAGAAGTTACAATGCCTTCATGTTCTATTGTCCACTAAAGAAGAAAATAAAAGTTTTCAGAAAGATGCTTGAGGGTTAGAAATACAGCTGCCTTACTATAAACATTTGTTATCTGCAAGCAAGCTCAGAAGGAAGGCTTTTGCTATGACTTTACTTGGTATTTTACGTACCAATAATGCATTTATATTCTTCAGTCAACTTTTATTTCTGGACTAATAATAAACTTAAAATTAGATAAGGCTTCCCTGTCCAAACCCTAAGACATTAATCAATCACAAAAGTATTTTTAAGGAAGGTTATTATTACTATACCCATTCTCATTTGCAGTAACTGAGGTTAAATGACTTACCCGAGATTAAGCAGTTAATCAGTATCAAGCCTACCCTACCCTAACTACATTATATGGTGCTGAAGAAAAATGTTATTTCTTTCTCAGTAACAAAGCAGTGAAGCTGAATTTTATAATCACACCTCCTGCAAAACATATTCAAGATGATACGTACAAGCATTTTTCCTGTTTCCATATCCCAAGCCTTGACAGTGTTGTCATGTGATGATGTTACCACTCTAAAAATAGTTGATGAAAATAGCAATCAGTATTTTCACTTAAAAGAATGTATTTAGAAAACATACGACAACATTTAATTCTGACAATCATTTGACATCTTCAACCTAATTGAACATTACTTTTTAAACACTGCAGTTGAAAATATTGCCTAGCTTAGTTTAAAAATGATTATTTACTCTGCAGATTGAAATTATTAATAAAAATAATCACTTTAATTTTCAACACAAGCCCTCAACTCATTTTTATCTCATACTATTATAAGATATTTAATTATTCCTAACTTCAGAATATTTTTCAAGTCATTACGAGGTCTATTCTGCAATGACAGTGAAGTGCTCTTGTCACTACAGCTCTTTTTGCATTTTCAGTGGTTATGTTGCCGGGTAACTCTGTACCACAGACACTGCTCTGCACAGACACAAAGCCACATTATACAACAAAGCCATTCAGTCAAGTCTACCAGAACCTGGCAGGTCTCCATGAAGCAGGAGGTCAAAATAAATTTATCTCCCACAGCGTTATTAAAATATTCCCAAATACCTGAAGTAACCTTTATTCTGAATGTCACAGGATAAACCAAATATTTTTAGTACCATTGTGGCTTTTTGTTTTCAGGTTTTTGACCAAGTTCATAAAATGCCATTTTTATACACTTTGCCCAAGATACTTCATGCACTAACACTCTCACTAATAAATAAATATATATATTAAAAAATATATATAAATACATTATTTAAAATCTTATTTTCTCCAAATCTGTATATACTTTCTACAGCCAACAACCTCTGCTCCTAAGCAGGCATATAGAACACAAAGGGAGACATTCACTCTGAGGGCTGGTAGTATTTTGGATTGGGAAGCAGTCTGCAGAGCACAACACTGTGATATTCTATGTGCTGTTTAGCAATTTCAAAAACATACACAATTGCAAGAGGCAGCTTAGCATACCCACTATTTATTGACCAAAAAAAATCACTTTCCAACCTGATAAAAAATTATTGGAATTATGACTTTAAGATAAAATATGCCAGCTAGCACCCCTGGAGGCACTTGCATGACCTACTTAACCAAATGTTAATATATGCAGCAGTCCCTTTAATTATTGTGTGCACAGATTGACACCAGATAAAATGCACTTCTTCTTGAGCTGACAGGACAGGCTTAATGTAAAATATTAACATGCAACACAGATAGAACAGAACTTTTACTAAGGTCTAAATATCACTAACAGAAGGACCTCTGAACCTAGGTTAATTCTATATTGTTCTTTTATGTGTTCTGCATAATTCACCAGCTGTATTAGACTGTTTTTTCCTTTTTTTTTTTTTTCCCAAAATAGGCTATAATCCATTGGATTATTTCCATATTATATTTATATATATATTTTTATATATAAAAATAAATTAATTTCTTTACAAAACATAAGTAAAAAAGATTTAAGAGCTCCAATATGAACTGTAGGTAAAACCAAGGTGAGACTAATGGCAGCAGATAAAGACTCCAGCAGTAAATAGATGCTACAAGGGTACAGGCACATAACATGTAAGATAAAATGACAATAGAACTACTTATAGTGGAGGATAAATACAAGGAAAATTTGAATTTGATAAAATAAGATTTAGGAAAACAATGAAGGAATTGGAAAAGTAACTGTTTATTTCTGATTTTTTTTCCCCCAAATGTTTGGACATGCAGTAAAATTGGACCCTTAAATCACACAAACACCATCTCTCCCCTTTTACAAAGTGTAGTAGGCAGGTCACCTTTTATTATCAGGACTCACGTTGCACTCAGAAACTGGGGCTTTATGTTCTTCAAAAACTTGGATAGGAAAACCTTTGGCAACATCCTTAAACAAATCCAGAGGAATTTCATTAGGAAATATTCTGCTATTCTATTAAAAAAAAAAACCCCAAAGCTCCACAAAAATGAAGTTACCTGCGAAGTTAGTCTCATCAATATCATCTAATCTGAAAATATAAATGAAAATTGGCTCTTGCAAAATTGCATCTCCCCCAAATCAGTCACAAACACTGATGATGACGCTCACCAAGGCCATCAGACCAGCTGCTTGCTGGGATTTCCCTCCTTGCTTGTCCCCACCTGCTTCTGCACCAGCTGTGACTGGGTGTCCATGTCAAAACTTTGTATTGGTTCTACAAAACTAACCAGACCTCCTTAACTGACCTTTGTCTTACTGCAACACAGATGAAGATTGAAACTACAAAGATTACAGAAGCAATAATAGATAAGGGAAGTAGAGATGAGTTCTAGCTCACATCCAGCAATTGTCATGTCTAGTCCTATCCTGATTTTGCAACTCAAGTGAAACTCCTATGATCAGGGTGGCTTCTCCCACAACAAATCCTCTCCTCTAAATTTATTTGCCCATTTCACGCAGCCTGTCTATAATTCCCATGTCTTATTTGCTATGTCTCACTTCTGCACAGCCTTTCCTATTCAAACACAAGCATATATGCCTGCCTCATACTGACAACTCACAGATCTACCTCTCTACTTAGTTCCTTCTACTGATGTAAAAATCTCATCATCATCATCATCTTGAGACTGACTTAAGTGAAACACAGATCTTGATCTATCGCACCCCGAGCACTCTTATCTCCCTCCTGTTACTATCTATCTGTTGTCTGTCACACGGAGTTGTAAGTGCTTGCAGGATATAGCCATTTTTTTTCTACATTTATATAAAGTCCCAAGTATAGTGCAGTCCCAGCATATATGATTAAAGCCTCAAGATTCTGCAGTAACACAAACAAAAATAGATCAAGTTTCACAAACGGATCACAGTGCATGAATATATAAACAGAAAACAAAGAGAGCTGTTGACACGTAGAATAACGCGAAGATCAAAATATCACAGGATTATCCATCCTACCATATAAAGGATCAGACCTTCATCCAGGTAAATAATCCCCTGTGATTGCTCCAATTATTTCAATTAGCTCTTTGCTAAAATAAGTACGTAAGAGGTTTCAGATTCTGTCTGCAGGTAACTGCCTTCACCTATGTTTTCTTTCATTTGTTTTCAAGATGTGAAGAAAATTTTGCATCTCTGTCTCCTCCTCCTACTTTTAAGACAAGCTGTAAAACCTAAGCTCTAAAGCAGTTGCTTCTTCACAGGGACTTCCATTTGAGGGAGCTATCCTGTCAAGGTGGCAGCTCTCAGCAATGCAGAAAACTGAAGTCAATTATTTTTTCACTTTTTCCCTTATTTTCTGAATATGTGTCAATACCCTAGGAGTCTAATAATTGACATTAAAAACAGGTATATCTCTATAATAGAAGTAAAAAAAGATAGATCAAACTTACCATATGTTCGTGTTCTGTTTTTCTGAGTCAGAGTGCCTGACAGTTAGAATTGCACTTCGAGTCTTACCGTGTCTACCACGCCACTTACTAACCTTTATTTTCTACAGGATGTGTGTGTACTATGAGTGATATACTTCATGTTCTCGAGAGTTACTTCAAATGCTTTCTCATTACCCTCAATCATTTGATACCTTCTATTGCAAGGGAAAAAATGAAACTCCAGAGTGAAATTGTCAGGGCTGTTGCAAGCCCCTGTGGCCAAGACTGCGCTCCCCTGAATTCCCATGACTCCAGCTGTTTCTGTAGAAAAGCAAACTAGGCTGGTTTAATATTGAAGAATGTTAAAAAGTACAAAATAGATTATTTTAACATGGTAATTTAAAAGCTTTATGGTTGATATTTTTAAACACATTTAAGTTATCTTTAAAGGGCCTCTAAGTGAATCAGTCACTCTCCATCCCTCTGTGATATTACTTATATTACTTGCTTGACTTCAGCTTTAAGTTATCCTAGATTTGGAAAGCATCTTTGCTGCATTTGTAACATACCCAGAGCTTCAAAGTTTTATCGTAAGAGCATGAAAGTATTTTTGTGTCTTCAAAGCAAAAATGGCAGGAGCTCACAGTATCGCTGTGTCCTCTTAGGATTTTAAATTGGATCTGTAAATGAACAAAACAGTTTTTCAAGTATTTTTTCCTTGCAATTAGTTTTTGACAGTTGGCTCCACAAGGGGGAGCAGGAAAGCACTAATCCACACAGAAGTGAGGGCAGCAGTTCTGGTGCCAGACTGAAGCCCATAAGGCAAATGGCCACTAGGCTACCTTCAGAAAGAAAGGTTTGCGAAGTCTGATTTTCTGATGGGAAGCAGTTGTTCCAGGCTTTGTTTCCCCACTGGCTCCTCAATTCTTACTTTGCAAGAGCAAAGTAAGATTTAAACCTCATTCATGTCCCTCACATCTTTCAAGAAATCCGTGTTACATTTTGTGGCTAGCTCTTGGCTCACTGCGTGTCAGTACTTTAAAGATTGGGGTTATAATCTTTAGGCAGGATCCCTGCACTTCATATTTTGTCAAAATAGTTACTTTTTAAAGGCTTTTCCATATTAACAGCAACGCCCGCACAGTCCTGTCCAGAATACACATCTGGCATGGAAACCCCAGCGCTGCAGAAACGGAGGCACCCGCGCCCCACTGCTCGTGTGGGGCAAGGAGGAGCTCTTCACCCCATCTCCCCACAGCCGCCCCCCCCCCCCCCCCAACACACACAGAAACACCAGGAACAGAGAAAAACAAGAAAGATGTCGGTGTGGCTGGGCTGCCACAGGCCGCGCTGGCGTCGCCGCCCACCTCTGCTGCCGGCTCCTGGTCGCCCCAGCGGCTCTGGGCAGCGGAGGCCGCGGGCTCCGGCTCCGGCCCCAGGGCTAAGGGATCCCCGCGGGGGTCACCGGCTGCCATCGGCTCTGCTGGCCCTGGCACAGGCCTCGGCACTGCCCCCGGCCCGGGGCAGCCCTGGCAGCGGCTCCACTCCGCAGCGCGGCCAGGGCAAGGGCCGCTCCCCCGCAGCCAGGCCCCAGGAGCTCACAGGGCCCTCTGGAAGCGAATTCATGTCTACACTGATTTAGCTTTCAACTTCCTAACACCATTCAGAAAAACAACCTACTTCAATCAGCTTTTTAGATCTCTTAGTCAATGACTTACTGCACCAGAAGTGATTGGTAATACTTAGTTTATTAAAATAACCTAAGTTTAATTTAATCAAAACAGAGCCTGCAGTATTTTAGAGTATACCGCACAAAACGTCTTTCCAACATTCCATAATCCATAAATTTTGAATTTATGAAGCATCACAAAACAAAGAAATATTTTAGTACCTGCCAACAAATTCAATATGAATACAGTATCTACAGCACTTTAAAGTACACAATACATTATTGATCTACCATCATGGAGGAGATCAAAATTTCGAGATAAAGTCACAGGTCACTGAGGAAAGTGAGCTACCTCTTCAGGGCTGAAGTTGTCTCAGTCTAAGAGGAAAACAAAAAGAAAAAAGGTCAGACTGAAAAGTTGCTGAAAAAATCACAAATATTTACTTTAGCATTTCTTAGGCCTTAGTATGGGTAACCACATTTTATCTCAGTGATGGAAAAAAACCAGTTAACCACTGTAAAATTTTACAGTTCTTCAGTAAATTTTCTGTTTACCTTCTTAGAAGCTCTTTGGGTGACAAGCCTGTGGTATCTATATCACTAGAGCTGTCACTGCTGTCTTCAGAATCTGAGCTGCTCTCTTTTTCTGATTTTTTATTCCTATGCTTTCCTTTGGTTTTGTGCTTCTTCTGTTTCTTTTTCTGTAAAAAAAAAAAAAAAGAAAGAATTCTTTATTATATTTTTTTTGAAAGATATGGGAAATTCTGAAAGGCAACAGCACCAAAATGAAATGAGTCCTGAAAAGACAATTAATATTACTGTAAACTCCAAGCTTAACTGACACACTAAAAAATGACACAGAGCTTATTATTGTTTGTATATCTACATGGCCCAAATTACATTCAGTTTTCAGAATATACTACACATTCAACATATGAATCCAACATACCTTTTCCTTTTTATGCTTGTGGTCTCTCTTAGTCCTGTGTTTTTCTCTGTTCTTTTTGTGTTTTTCCTTCTTACTAGGTCTGGTAAAACTTGGTGGCACTACAGGTCCTTGTTGGTGAACAGTGCCTAAAACATAAAGCAAATGCAGAAACTAAAAACATGACAAAATAAAGGTAACTATAACACTAAATTTCATATAAATATCAAACCAATAAAGAGTTTTAAAAATCTTAGCCTTCAAATGGAAGCAGAATGACTAAATCTTCCAATCATAACTTTCCTATTTCAATTAAAAACTTTGCTACATATATTTAAATAAAATGCAGTGATGGTTCTACAGCGTGACAGTTTAATAACAGTGCCACTGTAGAGCTACAACCAAGTTGTTACACAGGCAGAAGTCCCTGTCAGTAGATCTCAATATTGGAACAAAGCACTTTCCAGTGCCAATTTAACACAGCATCAGTGGTTAAGAAGTGTTAACAAATGTTTTTTTTTAAGAAAAATATCATGTATCTTGCATACACCTTCAACATACAGTACTTAAGCACTGAAAGTCTGCAAGACCTACCAGAAGAGAAAGCTGGAGGCAACCTTGGTCCAAATTCCTCTCCCACATCCGGTTCCTTCTTCAAAACAGGCAGCAAAGGCAGGCTAGGCTCAGTTGTAGTAGCCACATTTGCTATCAAATTAAAAAGCCTTCTTTATTTGAAAGGAAAATAAGGTAACACTTCTTCCAAGAAATGCTGAAGGAAGTTCTACAAAGCACTACAATTTTTTTTTGGTAGTGTTTCATCATTACATGTGTTGTTCTCCATCCCAGTTTAATTAGCAAATTTAATTGGGTAGCTTGTTTGCAGAAGCCACACAACACTCTTAGCAACATAAACAATGCTGCAAAGTGCTAGGAATATTCAGTGCTGGTGGCCCTGCTAGTCTGACAGTGCTTGAACTCCTGATAAAACTATTCTTGCCTTACAAATAAAAACTTTTTAAAGATATTTTTACAGATATGAAAACAAACATCCATTAAGTATTACCTTGCATATTAGATGAGGAACTGTCTGGTATATCCGCCTGCTTAGCAGTTTCTGGATTTGTTGCAGGAACAGTTGGTTCTGGCTCTTCGTCACTTTCTTCCTCAGAGGAAGATGATTTCTCATCTGAGGAACTCACAAAGATGGCCTTAAATAAGTCCATGGATGGTCTGCTTTCTTCTTCCTGATCCTTATCTTCATTAGTTGTCTGCAAAACAATGTAAGTAATATTCAAAAAAATACAAGTAATATTCAAAAAAATACATTAAGAAAAAATCATCCTTCTCCACATAGTATACACTCTCCTCCATTTAGGAGGAACAAAAGAAAAAGGAAAATATTCTGTGTCTGTGAGCTCAGTGACTCTAAGAGACTGAATTAATTGCCAGAGTGCCAAGTTACGTTTTATCTTTCCTCAAGCTGTTCCTTCCAGTTATACTGGTCCACCTCACAGTTACAAAGGGGCTAATTCTTAAGACCAAATTCCACCTTCTTATTGCTCATTCTGAGTTGATCCTCCTGTAAACCACTCTCTATTAACTCAGTTCATACGCTGCCTACCGTTAGTTCAAGGTTAGCAAAATGTGCAGCCATTCCCCTTCAAGTTCAAACACAGCTTTGCACTCACCTCACTGGGAGGAGTTTCATTTGCCTCAGTTGTGCATTCTTCTGTTTTCGGTGCTGGTGGCTGCTGCTGAGCATCAACTTTTGACCTAGCAAGACTAATGAATTCACTGATAGAATCTTTCTTCTCTTTCTCTTTATCTGAAACATCCCATCTTGAAGGTTTCTTTGGTTCTAAAAAATTTGCAAACACTGAAATCAGTTACAGACTACATTATGCTGCATTTTGTAATCTGAGGATGATTTTAAGTTACTCTTCTTCTTCAGTATGGTTAGACACTTCTTAAAATCCTTTTAACTGAAGAGCTAAACTAATTGATATTTTAGGGAGAAGTTAGCTAAATCTTATGGACTTCCATTTTATGTTACTGAATTTACTTTTAATTTTTTTGTCATTTTAAATTAGAAATCAGGCAAATAATGGAACAGAAAATACTGTAGGCTTTGTCATGCAGAACGAATTAACTCTTCCAGTTAGATGAATAAAGTAATGACAACTTACTGTCGCGTGTGTTACTCTGTTGATTTCCTTCATTTGTTGCTTGAGTTACAGACGTGGTGGGCTCAGTCAGGGTTAGGAAATTGAACACAGAATACTTGTCTCGTTTCACTTTTGGTAAACCAACAATGGAAGAACTAGAGGAAAAAAATGTTTGTTGATTATTGTTTCTACAGGAAAAAAATAAATAAAAAAAAAAGGCCTCCACAATAATCAACCCCCTAAAGCAAACCTAAACACATATACTATTTTGACAGTGGTCATTTTACCGTTTAACAAAGCCAATTAAAGCATTATCAGGCACTTACTATATCTGTTATTAAAAAATACATACACATACTCCCCAAACCAAGTTTTCAACAAATATTTAAACATTTTTGAAATTTCCAACAGTTTTAAACACTTCTTAAAAAAAATCACTTTCTTTCAATCAATTATCTTACTCGGGGTATGGATCAGGAACGTTAAATCTTTTACACAATAACTTCTCAGGATGCCATTCAAACTTGTCTCTTGTGAGTTTGCCAAACATCTTCATCTTCACAGCAGATTCCTTGTCATCAATATCATTCTGAAAAAAGTCAAACATTTATATCATGAGATGAATAGCAACTTTCTGAATTGAATATTACTCTTGCAATACTGAGAAAAAGCCATTTAACATAAATCTATGTTTTTGTATGCAAGCAGCTTCTTCTAAGGTTTACCAGACAGAAGAGAAATAAAACATTATTCACATTACTCCAAAGATATTTTTAAGAAAAAAAGATTCCAAAACTCAGAATTAAAGCAGCAACTGTAGTTCCAGAAAAACTGTAACAGCAAATGCACCTCTTGGTCCCGAGGAACTTCCACTTTATCAACATCATCTTCATATTTGGCCCGAGTAAACCTGGATGACAGCACTGAGTTTGATGACTTGTAGAACATCGCTGCACGAAAAAACTCCTCTTGTTCTCTTCCTCGTTCCCATTCTGTCATATTCGGGTCTAAACAATGCTCCAATGTATCTACTGTAAGTTAAGGAGAGAAATGCTTAGCAGAGCTTAAAGTTTACTTAAGTGCCAAGCAGATACAAATCACCAAGATTTAATCATCAAACTATTTAATTTACATACAATTATTATTATTTCCTGATAAGTGGAGGCATTTTTTCAAAACAAAAATGATAATATTTGCTAAACATGAGATATTTTCAAGAGGACTAATCATACTGAACATGAAATAGAATGAAATGAAATAGAAAAAAAAGAGGAAATAAAAAAGATTTCTTTTCTAGAAGTTAAAGGTTAAAAATGTGAGGAGTCATCTTCTTAATTACCTTTTTGCCCTTGTTTAATACTCTGCACAAAGCTTTCATATCTTTTCTGTTTTTCTGGATTTTTTGCAAAAGGTTTGAAGTCACTAGAACCTGCATTTGCTAACTGACCAGCCCAAAACATCTGCCACTTGTGAGGAGCATCCTTTGCTGAGGCAGGTTGAAATCTGCTGCTTTGCGATTGTTGAGGCAACATTTTCACTTTCATTTGTTGTTCTGCAGCTTTTCTCACTTCTTTCAGTCTTTCTCTATCTTTCTCAGATAGATACTCCAAAACAGAAGGAGCAGGACCTAAAACCAAAGAAAACATTAATAAATAAATGGAAACAAAAAGTTAGCACAAATTTCTGTCACTTCAGTAGAGGATAAAAAAACAACAACAACAGAACTATGCATATCCATTTGGAGAAAATGCCCCTAGACAACCATAAACAACATCATGACAAAGATGAATAATCGTAAGTGGAAATGTAGGCAGATATGTCCATAACTGATGTTTAAGAAATAAAGTTGAAAAACGCCCAAGTATTCTAAATACATGGATTAGATTTAGTATTTTAAAATCAAAAAATAGTGGTCAAGTCTGGACTAAAATTATAAAATTATTCTATAAAAGACACTGAGGGTGTGAAGCACAAGGACAAGCAGAGTTGCATGCATCAGTACCTTTCAGAACGGTTTCTCCTAGCCGTTCCCCCCTCTGAGAGGCATTCAGTGCATGTCTGCTTGGTTGTGCTGTATCACTCTCAAGTTTTCCAGTTGATTCCTCTAATGTCTTCCGTAAATGGCAGTTTTCACTTCCAGCTGCTAGCACAGGTCGAAAGTAATGGACTGGCCTGTAATTTCGTGGCAAGTCAGGTGGTGGGTAAGTCTTCCAGATGGAAAACAAAACAAAATGACCAAATAATCATTGAGGTAGCTTTGTATTTAACACATATTGTATTTCTTTCCCTGTAAAAGTTAGTTGTCTTAGACACATGAATACTGCTTCATGCTTTCAGCAAGTTCATCCCATCTAAAAATTCCTCATATTATATTACAATAATAGAATATTATATGGTACGTTACTGTCTTTTAGACTGAGGCAGTCAGACAGTAGAATTATAATGCAAATTTGGGGAACAAAATGTTCTGTTAATGCACAAAAGTTATAAGAAATAGAAAAAAAAATACATGCATCGAGTAGCAAAAAATGCTTTTACTTGAGAAAATGTTCTGGATTGCCTATTAACTAATTAAAAAAAACGAAAGTCACATAAGATAAACTATGATAAGCATAGGGGAAGTACTTAAAAGTACAGTTAATATCACATTCTTCATTCAAGCTATTACTATAAAATTTAACTCTACGCCTCCTCTGCTATGCATTTTTATATACTACACCAATTTTCTTCCTCTCTCCTTATTCAAAAAAGGTGTCATGCAATTTTACGATATTCTAATTAATGCAAATGTATATGGCATGCAAGATGTAGTCATAAGAACAGAGCTAACAATTTGACTTATAATCTAAACAGTGAAATGGGTGAAATGTTTTTTTCCCTGGTTATTACAGAACATTGGATGTTATATATTTGAATATCTATAAAGCTGGATATGTACATTTCTCATTTAAAAGATAAATTAAGCCATTTCTCTAACCTTATGTCAAGTAACAGTAGATAGCAGAAGTATTATAGATTACATATTGATTTGCTTTTGAGATTTATTGCAGGTGCAATTCTTATTACAAGAATGTCAACATCTGCTTACCTTGTTTGGAGTTGATGCCTTTGATGCCAGGGAAAAACCATCCAAGATTTTGCCTATATACTTCACTTCTGTGTCAAACCCTGGTGAGGAAGAAGAGATGGTCAATATTTGAGATGTACACTTGGCAAAACACTCCTCCTCCCACAGTCCCAGTATTTCCCATTTCCTATTGTACACAATTAAGCCACTTGAAATATGTTTGAAGTCCCTTCAATTTAAATGGCAGGCAGTGAAGACCATTTGATTTAGGATGACACAGCTGAAAACTACTACCAGTGAACGTGGTAAGATGAGTATCACTGATGGTCAGACAACACTGCTGTTGTTGGGCACAGCTAGCACTGTAAGCATCATTTGCTGTGCATAACTAACCAACAAATACTTCAGAAATAACTGAAGTATACCTCAAAAATTGCACTAGAAATAAAATAACACGTTCACATTTTATCTTGTTGTAATTGTTTGAAAATAAGTAATTATATCTAAAAACTTCTTTGCAAGTCTTGGGGAATTTATTTTGCAACTATTTATTTTGCAAGTCTTTCTACTTTCTATTCCTGTCCCTGAGACTGAATGCTACATTTCACAAAGCAATATATATAATGTTCTGTTTACAATATAAATTTGGGGTTTAATCTAGTAAATTATTTTCAGGATTCGGATAATCAAAATAGAAAGAAAAATAAGCTATCAGTATCAGGGCTAGAAAATACCAGTTGATTTAAAATTAAAAGGCTTGGAGAGTAGACTATAGTTATACAATATTTTTTTCATCTCTTCTAAAACTAGAATTCTTACTTTTTTTCGATTTATACTGCTTAGGTGCTGTCCAACCATATAAACCATCTCCAGGTTCCTCATCTTTCAGAATTGTGTCGTATTTTGACAGTGTTTCCGTTGCATAAATATCATCATCTTCCTCCTCTAAAGCTCCAACACCAAAAGCCTAAAACATATTTCATTTCAAATAATGAGAACTCAAAACCTAGAAATACCACCTTTAAGTCACATGTCACAAGACACCTATATGTGTGTACCTACTTATTTATCTTAATATATATATATATACACACAGATACACACACACACACAGAGAACACACTATATATAAACACATATAGTATACAATACTATATGTACACATACCAGGAATAATTTACTCCACAGAAAAAAAATGTGCTACCAACCGGAACAGGGATGGGGGAGGGCAGAGGCCAAGAGCATAAAACAAATAAGCAAGATTCATAAATTTATATAAACTATTCCAAGGTCTGTCCACATCTTATTTAGCAAGTTAAACCCCAGAAAAAAGAGGTGGACTCTTAACCCCTCTTTCTCAAAACATTTGAAATTTCTTACAATAACTCTGTGTCTCAGTGCCTTTCCCAGAAGAAAATGGAAATTTAATGAGATTGTGTTAATAATAATGTAATTTAAATGAACTCTTTACCTGGCCTGTGATACCTAGTTTTCTTCCCTTAGTGTGTCTCAGATCACCAAGCAGATCATCTGTCTTTTCAGAACTACCCGGGAAAAGATTAAGGTGCTCTCTTCCAGGCACACCACACAAAGCCTGCGTGGGGTCCAAACCCTTGTAGCCGAGTCCATGCACGTTCTCTTTGGGAGTCAAATCCACAGGCATTACATCTTTTGGTGCAAACGTCACATTCTCTGGCTGGTATTCATCCTCTTCGTCCTTATACAGGAAAGGAGTATGTAACAATAAATAAAGGCTTTTGCATTTGAGTTTCTGTAATATCTAGTTAATATAAGACTAGGCAAGTTTATAATTCCTAGAACATTTATGAAACTATGTATAAACAAGTCTAAACTTAGATACATTAACCTTTTTTCACAGTAAGCATAAGTTTCTATGAATATTTTTTTTTTGAATAGTGCATAACGCTGTATGTTTTAAAATATATTTTAAGAGTTTTAGTTGGGTGTGTTACTATAATTTTTACAAGAATCAACAAATTATTTTTGCTTGTACAATACCTCCGAACCCTCAGACAGTCCAGGTGGTAATGCACAACCATATACTTTCACTTGAGGATCTGTAAAAGACATAACAGCATTAGAGTAAATTACAAGTTTTTATTCAACTCCTCTTAAAGAAACAGATCAAACAAAAAGAGATGTAAAAAGGAAGTTTTAAAGTGAACCTCTTAATAAGTCTGTGAAAGCACTTTCCATTACTCAATTCAGGAAGTTTTCTGAACATACCAGGTTTCTGCCTACGGGGCTTTCTTTTGATTCGAGGTCCAATTCCTTGCCCATCTTTCCAGCCCATTTTTCTCAACAGCTCAACTCCAATTGTTATTCTAAGAGGAAAAAAATAAAAAAAAAAAAAGGAAAACTCTCAAACACACTTAATATTCCTTGAAAAATAATGTATGCTTCTATCATTTATTAAGTGCTTTTGCAACACACTTTTTAAAAAGTAAATCTGAACATATCAGCATTCTTGTATACGCTACATTCTGCTTCAAACTTTTTATCTGGCACAAATCTGCACATACAGGACAAAAATTCAGGTGAAATCCCCTTTGAAGACATAATACTGCAGATCTTCCATTTCTTTCACTCCTTTTCTTACAACGCTTCTAATGGAGAGGAAGCGCTTGGTTAGCCTTTAATTTACTTACTTTGATGGTCCTATTAAATCATCAAATGCAGTTGTTCCTGGAATGGCAGCAACTACTCCTGCGAGCTGTCTAGCTTTCTCTTTTATTCTGTCTTTGGATTTGGATGCAAAATCTTCTGTAGTCGTAATATCTTTTGGTGCTATCCCAAATTCACTAAGATCCTGAAAGATACACACAAAAGGGGAAAAAAAAAGGATATTTGAAGTCATCTTCCTCAAATGCAGACTTACAGTAAATGGCAAAGGAAAACAAAAACAAACAAACAACAAATCCAGGATATGACCGAGTCAAACTTTACAGTCATGGCAACCATTTCCAAAAGATTTTTATTCCTTTCTAAACTTACCTCTTCATCCATGAAGTCTTCTGGCCCAAGAACCGTTTTGTCTGCTCTCTTCTGCCGTGATGATATAAAACTTGAAGGAGTCCATCCTTTAAAGAAAGTAATTATCAAAGTAAGGTAAAGTAAGTGTCAGTGTCATATTTGAAAACAACTCTAACATTTCAACCTCTCAGTCTTAGGATAACATTTATAAAGTTGCCATCAGAAAATACAATGGGAAATAAACAACACTGTTTCAATTACTTACAGCATAGTGAAGAACAGAGGAAATATACTTTTTAACTATTTACAGTTTAATGAAGAATAGACAAAATAGACTTCATGACAGTAGTTTATTTTCACAAATGATCTATTATGCTAATCAATTAATGCTTTCAAAAAGACATCAAAACACCTAACCTTCCTTTGTGCCAACAGTGTTGAAGTAACCAGCAGAGAAACCACCAGTAAATGCTCCATGAAAACGCTGATATCGTCCCTTGGCATCTTTAACAGTCTGCTCTTGAAGAGGAACTGGCTTTTTAAGTCGTTCACCTACAATCAGATAAACAGCGTAGAAAATAAGTCACAATATGCATAAAGAATGGAACCTCTGCTTCTTCCAGAAACCTTCTCTTTCTTGTAATTAACAACTGGCTGAAATAGTAGTCACCTGCAAGTGGAAAGAATCAGCAGTTTGTACTTCCCATCCTTCTTTAAGTATTTGTACGTTCTATTAATTCATACTGCCAGAGCAAAACCATGAAGTGTTCACATAAATTCTACCTACTTCTGACAGCACTTTTTTTTTTGTGGCCAAACAGTCATAAATTATCTGCCTGCTTAATAACCCCAACACCAAACACTAACCAAAGCTACCCCCAACACCAGTGGGAGCGACCCCCAACCCCAATGCACAACCCTTGGCAAAGTCTTTAGCAGATGACAGACAAAAATACAAACAGTAACACAATCTACAAAACTTCAGTGTTTATAATAAGACACTTATTTACAGCTAGCAAGCATGCCGTTTTATGAGTTGTATGGCAGGAGAAACATATCTACCAATTTTAAACAGCAAATCTTATTATTACTGAGTAACACCATGTTTAACACTTTAGCAGAGTAAGCCACAAAGAACAGAAAGATTTTTATAGAGTGAGCGTTTAATGTCAGCAAAGATTATGGCTAGATAATTAGCATCTAACATACCCTGCAAATTACAGCAAGCATACTTTTGCTATGTTTTTGTTATTTCTGTGACTACGAACCATGAAGTACTTGATTTAAAGAAAAAACTGAGGAAGCTCAAGAGCAACCCTCTGGCTCCACGAGGCATTATAATGCGCTGAAGCCTTCTGCGAGCAGCAACAACAAGCTTCCCGGGCCGGGCGGCTCTACCGGCAGCCTGGAGGCTGCAGAAGCGCGGGGACCCCGAGCCGGGCGCACCGCGGGCCCAGCAGGCCCGGGCCAGGCCGAGCCCCGCGGGAGCTGCAGGAGGCCGCGGGCGGCCGGGCGGGGGAAGGCGGGGGGCACCGGGGGAATGGCGGGCGCGCTCCCGCCTTACCCTCGTGCAGCGCCGGCAGCGCCCGCCCGTAGCTCACCAGGTCCTCCTCCTCGTCGCTGCTCGCCGCCATCTTGCGCGACGGCGGCTCGCGAGGGACGCGCCCGCGTCACGTGAGGGGGCGGGGCCTCCCCTGAGGGCCGGGGCAGCCTCGCTGCTCCCCGCCGCCCTTGGAGTTTCAGGCGGGAAAGGGGATTTTCCTCCCCCTGTGTCTACGACGTCTGTCCCTTGGGCACTACCCGTCCCAAAGGGCTGCTGCTGCACACAGCAGGAGCCGCGCGGCCCTTTATGTCGTGGACCGCCTTGCTAGGATTTTGGTTGCTGTTCCCTTTCGTTCCAACCCAGAGGTGTCCATCAGTGATCAAAAATACCCTGCGTTGTTGCCTGCCTGATGACAGGTCGGGTAGGGAAAGGAAGTCAGCAGCTACAGAAAATGCTGCCCTGTCTGCTACGATGTCTGTGAATTGACCATGATTCACTTTTCTAATGATAAAATCCCAATTCACGTCCCTGAGTTGGTTGAGAATTCCCAGGGATTCTCCCGAATTTCCTGTCGGACACGTGGCTCACGCAGCGACTCCCTTTTCCACCCATTCACATCCTTGTTCCACCGGGGTTGCTCACGGCGGGGCTTGGCCGGTTCCCCGGTGCTGGTATCGCACACACTGCGGCCGGCAGCAAAAAAAAAACAAGTTAGTAAGCAGTTAAAGGTGGGAATTGACTGTATGGATTTATTCTTTTCAGTAATCACCTCTTGTCATAGTTGCACAATCAATTAGAATGTAAGTGATCGGCAAGAAACTGCTCATGTTGCATCAACACTAACCAGAGATAGGCAAACTTTTTTTTTCCTTTTTTGTTTTGGGTTGCTGCACTGAGGTTTATGATAGGAAGGAAGGCATTAAAATGTAACCTGGACAGAATTCCATGTTTTGCAAGTCCAACTCTATAGTGATCACGTAGGAACAAGTAAGGATAGATGAATAAACACATAATGTTCAAGCTTTCCTTTTTATTTTTTCATCTTTCCCCAATGCTATCTATGAGAAACTCATGTCAATTGGATTTCTCAAACTTATATTTTAAGATTCATTAACCTCCTCGCATATAACAAGCAAAACACCAGCACCAGCCAAAGCACTTCATTTTGTGCTTGAAGATGAATTCTGGAAGTTTCTACCAATCCAGAACTTCTATAAGCAATATCCCAGAGGCCTTGAAATGCTGGATTAAAAAAAAAAAAAAAAAAAAATCTTGAGGGACCCCGACACTCAACAGATGTTTTGCAGGTTTAATGGTTTCTCTAATCCACCATTTGTGTTTGTTTGTATACACAGAACTGGTTTCTTTCAAACTGAAACTACCTGAGTTTCATGTGGTTTCAGGTTTCCATAGGAAATATTTACAGAGTTCTATGCAAATAGGGAGTAGTCTGTTTAATTTAGGCCTCTAATTCACTTAAAAACAATACAGATGAAGCCACAGCCATTTATCTACAAGCATTATCTTTTCTAATCTTTACTAATTAGTAGGCAGTTAGCTAGAGCATAAAGCGGCAAAATGAGCCGCTAGCATGGTAGCTGTTTCTCTTTGTTCAAGAAATAATTGTTCCTGAATGAGCAAGTCTAGGTGAAAATTGGTGAAACACACAGACTTCAACTATTTTTTTTTGCATAAAGTTAAGAGAAAATCTTTCAAGTGTCTTGTCTATCATATTCAAAGAGATGGTGTAATCAAACCTTGAAGATTTGAAGTTTCTGACTATATCCTTCATTATACCCTGTGTTCTTTAAAACTATTTCTTCAAATGAAAAAATTCTAGCCAGTTGCACTCATCATACGTAAGGTTACAAGTCATTAGGGATACTGCCAAAATCTTTTTCTCTTCTCTATCAGAATCAGTAATATTCCAAGCCACTAGGGACTGGAAGGGGAATGTAATGGTGCGTCTGGTCCAGAATTTGGGAATCTACCCTGACACGACTTTGCTGCCTGCTCTGCACTCCGTACAGCGTCGTGGTGATAGGCCTTTGCTGACAAGGCTGCGTCTCCCTGGGATAAAAGCTGTTCTTGAGGCACCTGTTACCTTTCTGTAGCCACAGTATCTGCTAAGACACATGCAAAAAAATAAACATGCCCCTCCCAGAGAGCAGCAGCTGCCAGTTATTAAGTCAAACCACATTCATATCTCCGGGATCTAACAGTGCTTCAACACAGGACTTAACAGGAAATGAGCTTCCCAACCCGAGACTATTCGCCGAAGCGAAAAATAAAGCCAGGAATTTCACATATCCACATATTTCTGAGCAGCAGACGTGACACAGTCATAGCAGAAACACGGCACACGCTGTGTCTGTGTGTGCACACGTCGTGCATACCACACGTGCCACCGCGTGCCCATGGCCACCCAGCGCGCGGCCCTCTCGCCTTGCTGCAGGGCGAGCAGCTCACCCCTGCTCGCCCACGAGTGGGCACAAAGTCAGCACAGAGCTCTGTGAAGCAACAGGCCACCGGAGCTGGCTTCCCTGCTTCCACATTGATATTCTAAGCACAGCATGTTGATCTTGGGATGCAGCCCCCTAAGCACCTGAGAAGAGATGCTTTCCTGGAGGTAGCACCATGTCCAGTACAGATTATTTACTCTCTTGCAACATTCAACATGACTACTGACCTAAACCCCCTTTTTCTGAGGCCACGTGTGTTCCAGAGTCCTAGAGTATTATTACCCCAGCTCTACACCACAGCAAACCCTCTCATCAATGGGATCTTGAGAAACTGAGAAAGTCTGTGGCAGGAACCCACCTCTATTTAAGAAATCTAGCAGGAACCAACAGCTACTGGAGACAAGAGGTTTAAGCATCTGGTTGTAAGTTGAGGGACATGCTTTTCTTTGAGGGTAAATCAATTTTTGGAAAGTTGTAAGCTGCGATTTACATTCCATGGTCAGGGAGGACTCCTACCCAGTCATTACACAGCTCAGCTGCAGCTACTGAGAGCTCACGGAACACGACTTTTTGCAAAGAGGGGAAAAAAATCATGAAGAACATGAGTCCTCTTTGTGCAGACAAAATTATGCTGAGTTACTTAAGAAATCCCGGATGGCTCCCGCGTAACGGAGCTGAAGTGCCCCTTATCAAAGCGAGGGAAGGGCTCAGTGCAATGTGCAGTGTGTGGGAGGCCAGGGACCCCGCGCGGAGGCAGCCTCGGGGAGCTGCCTCGGGCGCTCCTCTTCGCTGCAGGAATTTGCTGCGTCGCGCTGCGGACTCGCTTTTACTCAGCGAATCCGCCAGCGACTGGGAAACGCTGCGCTGTGTCACCGGGACGGGCTACACGGCTGCTGCCCTTGCTGACACACTGCAGAAACTTGGGCAGATTTGTCACACGCACCACGAGCGCTGTCCCTTATCCCGTCCTTTGACCGGGCTACAGAACCTTATGTCTCCAGCAGCAGTAATACCTGCAGCCTTTTAATAAAATCGGTTTTAGATAAATCCAGTGAAAGCAGCGCAGATTCACCACGCTGACCCAGTAATACTGTTTTAATTAACAGATTGTATCAGCAGAGCCTGTGCCAGCAGGTTACGACTTTAATACCCATTGTAACTTAATTTTAATGCAGTGCATTGGAGTTTTGCACTGATTTTGCAAGACTCATTTTGAAATCTTTGGTGAGGGGAAGTCAGCACCTTTGCCAAGAAGAGGAAATAAAAACTCAACTTTATAACCACTAAATAGAAATTGGAGCAAGTGAAGAAGCTACACTTTTGCCTGTCCCTATTAAAATGTTCGGTATATCCTATTATCTTTTAGGTTGCTATAAGAGTAAACAGATTCCTAATAGATACGAGCAGAATATCTAAATCCAACAAATTTTCCTCTGACTTCAAGGCGGGCAGGGCGGGTTTTCGGATCCAGGTTTGGGGCTGCTGGCTCCGGTTTCCTTCCCCACAAACTGAGCGCGGACCCGGGCCTGGCGCGGCCGCCGCCCGGGACTCCCGGGGACACGGGCCCGCTGGAGGAAGCCGCAGATCTTCCACCCAAGCCAGCTCTCGACAGGAGCGGCTGCCGCCGCTCCCGCACACGAGGGGCACGTTCCTCCGGAGCACGGAGGGGCCGCCGCGCTCCTCGTTTTAACGGTGCCCCTGGCCCACGCAGCAGCCGCGGGGTCCCCGTTGCGGTCCCGGCGAGGCCAGCGCCGCTGCCCGGCGGTCCGCGGGGGACGGGCGGGAAGGGCCGCGCGTGAGGCGGGAAGGGAAGGGCGGGGCGGGGCGGCCCGTGAGGCGGAGCCGGCGGCAGCGGCCGCGGCTCGGCAGCGGGGCGGGGCGGCACTCCTGCTCGGCCGCGCAGCAGGAGCCGGCGGCACCGGCACCGCTCTCGCTTCGGGAGGAGCCGCCGTGCCGCGATGACGGAGGCGCTGCCGGCGCGCGGCGGCCCGGCGGCCCAGCCGGCCGCGGACAGCTACTTTCGCAAGGTAGGAGCGGGTCTCCGCGCAGCGCCGCTCCGCGCTCGGGGCTGCCTCCCCGGGCACGCAGAGCTGCGGAAAATCCCCTGCGCGGAGCTCCCGGGAGCGATGCGGGGCTCCGAGCAGTGTAAAGGGGGAGCGGGCCGCCCTCGCCCTGCCCTGCCCGGCCGGGCGGCTCCGCGTCGCTCAAGCTCCGCGTGCTGAAGGGGACGAGGCGCCATCCCCATGGGTGAAACTGCTGTATCCAGGATCAATTTTATACGCAGTTCGAGCCTCATTCCCCCTCCTGAATCACCGATTTCATAAATCGGTGCACAGGTGAAACGAATTTCCTACAAGAATTCCCTCCTATTCCCTACAAGAAATCTATAGCTGGGGTTGCAGTGAAGTTCTTGGGAGAACTTTAAAAGATTCATCTGCTTCGTAAAATGTCTCTTAACAAAATTGCAGACTTCAAATTAGACTAGATGTTTGAAGTCTTCTGTCCCTAAAGGTTATTTGTAACCAGCAAACCAGTATTCCTTGTTGTACATTGGTTCTATGGTTTCAGAGATCAGAGCTTTCATTCCCATTAAGTTGCTCCAGTGAGAGGGGGGAAAGGAAATAAAAAAGGAAGGCACCTTCTGGAGCCTGGAACAGCCTTAAACAACAAGTGAACCCGCGGAATTCCTTGGGTGGTAACTTTGGTTTAGACCAGATGTGCACGTTTGAGCAGATGTGGATGATTTCACGTAGCTGGAACTGGTGCCTGACCTGCTCCTGTGTGTCCAGGGGCTTTTTGTTTCCTCATGGGTTCCTTTGTATCCTGCCCCTCTCCCTCCCTAAATCAGGCTGTTTCCCCTGAAAGGATCTGAGGGTTGGTTTACCAGTCTTGTTTGTCCAGAATCCTGTAAGTTTCCAGGGCTATTCCCTGTGTTTTGAGATCAAAAGAGAGTTGCTTAATTGACCTTTTTGTTCCCCGGGCTGGGAGCGGGGCGCAAACACGCACTTCGCACCAGCCCTGCTCGCATCAGCGCTTCCCAGCCCACCTCGCTGGCGCGGCTCCTCTCCGGACGCTGCAAGAAAGCTGTGAGAGCAGGTGGTGAAACTTAGTGTTGGTGAAATCTGACAGTTTGTACAAATCTATTTGCTTTAGACAGTTTCTAGTGATGGGTGGGTCGCTCTGGAAATATGCACAAAGTTTATATATAGTACCCTTTTGTGTAATGAGCTCTTCTATAATACCATGTATCAGAGACTTCCCCAGGGGCAATATCTATATCTATATTTTCCTCCCCTCTAAGAAGGAGCTCCTGTAAAACCCTGCCTAGCCCTAGGTAAAAGCTCCCCATTCCCCTTGCTCAATCTCTGTCCTCCCCGTTCTTCCTCAGGCCCATCATCTTTGCACAGGTAAAACGCAGTTTTTCTTAAGCCTCAAAGACATTAGCTAGCTAAAATATCCTTTTATTTTTAACTTTTTGGTTTTCTTACAAAACTACTTATGCAGCAACATACGGTATATGCATCTCTGTCAATATAGCCCCATTCCTGTCCCAGGAATTTTCCCCCCAGTCCCCAATTCCAAGGATATTTTTTTCTTTACAAGACAAAACCCTTCTCGCACGTTTTCTGAAGAGGCTTTGGCAAGTGGAAGGAACACCCTTGCACGGCTTTCCATTGTGCAGAAGATGGAGCATCCCTCTGGAACTTCTTATGTGCTGGGACAGTAATGCCTCAGGAAAGAGCCTCTGTTAGTGCCCTGTTTATCTCGGCCATCTCGGGCTGATAGCCTAATTCAGTGTGTTCCCTGGTACGGTACCAGGGCAAACTGCACCGCTGCTCCTGGGTGCTGCGCGAGCTCTTGGAGCACCAGCCTCCTGCCTCCACTCTGGGCAGACTTCTGCTCTTTTCTGGCTCAATTATAACAAAGCTGATGATGAAAATGAAAGAATGACATTTAGAAAATATATATATACATATATATATATATAATTTTTTTAAACAGTCTGGTACTGAAGTCTGTACTTCAAGTTGTATCTCCCCTCGTGTGCTGTTTTGGTTACCCAGGGTGCTGCTTCTACCTCTAGGGAAGTTATTCTTTAAGCCACCCACAGCCTTTGGATTGTTTAGGCTCTCTGACACCTTACTGTTTTTTTTTTGTCTGTCTGTTTGTTTTTGCCCCCCCCCCCTTCCTTCCAGAAGCTTTTGAGTTATTAAGGGGGGAAAATGATTTTTTTTTTCCTTCAAGCTACTTCCTTCTGGCTTCTTTATTACTTCTGTTTTTTTTTTTTTTTTTAATTACTGCACGCTCTCCACAAACATTCTCACAGAGCAAACATCCCAGTAAATGAGCCAGTGCAGATAAACCGAGCCCCTTACAAACCCGTGCTCACTAGATGCCCGGCTTGCTCAGTATGTTAGGGCTGCGAGTGCCCTGCAAAAGAGCTGGGATTTTTGTGGGTGGGCAGGGAAGAGCTGAGCAAGGAGGAAAGCCCCTTCTATCAACTTCTGTCTAGTATGTATTTCCCACGTTAGTTTATTGCCTTGTGACTCCTTATGCACACTATAACTCTCCAAGTTCCTGAACGAGCCAGAAAGTTGCAGCAGGTGATAAAAAGCTTTGGTCCGATTCCCAGGCTGGCCCTTCCTGCAGCTCCCGAGCATTCGCTGGGAGCTGTAGGTGCTACACAGCTGGTCCTCCCCCTCCTTGCTTTGGGTAGCAGCTTAATAAATCTTTATCTTAATAAATGTAAAGCTGGTCAGCTTAATGAGGGTGCTTATTTTCTTTCTTTTTTTTTCCCATTCTTAAAGCTTTAGCTTGATATATGAGACTAAGTATTTATCATATAGACCAAGCTGATGAATCACTGAATGAAGAAAAGAAGACTCTTCATCTTTTAGACAGGAAGACAGCATATATTAGTCCTCCTCACCAGGGGAGAAGACTAAAAACAGAAAGCAAGCAGCTCTCTAAACAGAGCAGCACCAGGCTCAAAAAGATGATGATAATAGGTATTGTAACCAGCCCATGAATCAGCACCTCCCTAATTAACCCCCTCTCCTTCCCTCCTCAGCTTTGGGGATTTGTTCTGCAGGGCTTCCCAGCTGTGCTTAACGTATCAGTTCACCAACCTGCTACACCTGTGCTCCCACTGGCGTTTCGCTAATGTGGCTCCTCAGTCATTAGTCACCAGGCAACCGTCACCACTAGCATTTGCACAGGAATATTTATTTGCCTATTTGTTCTCCTTCCACTTGTCTAGCTAGCACGAAACAGTGCGGTGATGATTCACGCTCCACGTCATGCCCTAGCTGCTCATTACAGACAAATTTAGAAAGTCCTAAAACTGAAAGCAGGACTTAATGTGAGACTAGGAATCACCTGAAACTTCTTCATCGAGAAAGGGATTCCTCTGACACAATCGTGATTTTGCTAAGTGAGCAGTGTGTCAAGACTGATTATTGTACATAAAATATGTATTTGAAATTTAATGCAACAGTTTTAAGAGTTTGCATTAGTCTTTATGACCAGGTCTTCCTCTGAACTCCCTTTTGTCCCTGATCTCCTCTGTAGCTTCAGATAAAGCATCAGCTATTGAAACTCTTTGTTAGTTTTCAACACCTGAGAGAAACGTATAAGAAACCTTTTTTTTCCCCTTACTTTCTGTACGAGGTTAAATTGAGTTAGTAGGACTTGCCCTAAGTTCTAGAAATACTGGCATGAATCATGCTATTTACCCCGTCTCCTGCAGCCGAGGAAGTGCCGTCCGTAAGTTACGTGCCTTTAGCTACCTGGAGGGCACGGCCGTTGCGTGGAGCGAGCAGCGCCGGTCGGGCGGGCTGGCCGGGAACCTGCCTTTGCGGCACGCAGGGACGAGGCGCACCCGGTTTCAACTCTGCCTCACCTCCAGACATGCGTGGCTCATTTTAGACGTCCAAACCACTGCTTCATTCGTCATATTTATGTTAACTTGAAATACCTCCTGCGGTTGCTCATGGCTTGGCAAACAGGCATGATTTTTTATGTATCACAACTGGATTTCTGATGCTTTCTGACATTAAAAATACTTGTGTTTTGAGTAAGAACTTCCTGGCAAGGTGCTGCCCACAAAGGCAACCTGGAGTCCAAGACAAGTCACTTGCCTTGATACCCTCAGTGGCTCCATGTAATCTGCGGAATGACGTCTCTCCACATGCCACCCGTGTGGGATGCAGGTCAGCGTGTGGCCTGTCGGCCGCTTCCTCGCTCCGCTCGGCCTCGTGGTCCGAGGGGTGTCCTGCGGAGGTACCGCGGGCATCCGGCTACAGCTGTTGGCCAAATTAGTATGTGTGGAGTAACACTGATAAGACTTAAACCCAGGGGGGTAGCTGGCCCACCCCATGGCATTAATTCTAGTAAGAGATGAGCAGGAATCCTATTGGAATTGTTGGCACACGACGTTAACCGAGGGATTGCTACCAAACCCACTGCCAGCCTTGGTCAGGAGATGTGTGTTTTGTTTCTAACAACAGTGTCTTGGTTTATTCAAAGGTTTTTAACTAGGTGCATAAATAACACCTGCTGCAAATCTGTAACTCTTGTTGCATGGGTTTGCCTTTGATAATGGCACCTATTAAACCATAGCAGCTTCCTGACTCTGTAGTTCCAACGATGTTATTCAAAAAAGCAGGAAGAAATAAAGCAACTAGTTAGCCCGACTCTAGTTTAAGAGTTTTTTTATGGGTTTGGGAGCTAAGAGTAGTAGTATTTATAAACACTTAACAGAACAGAGCTACACTCTTAGGGGGAAGAAAGGCTCTAAAACTCATAGCTTCAAGTTTATTGTTTATCTTCACAGCAAGGTTTCTCAGTTAACTTTTTTATTTTTTTTATTTTTTTTATTTTTTTCTCCTCCAAATTACACTTAGACCCTGTGTGAGCAGGGGGGTTGGACTAGATGACCTCTGAGGTCCCTTCCAACCTTAAGCATTCTATGATTCTATGATTAGTCACATTCTGTTCTTGGTCATTTTTGTACCTTCATTAGTAACAAAGATTCTTTTGTTGTACTATACATTATTAGTAAAATTATTAAGCCAGGTTAAAATCTAGTTCACTCCAAATTGTCTCGGCTCTGCGGAGAAATAAACAGTAATTAAATGAAACACCTAACATCCTGTTGACAAGAAATGAAGACGGGAGGTGTGGAAGCTGCTGTGAAGTCTGCCTGTCTGATGCTCTAGTACTGAGCTGTACTGCTCTTGGCACTGCCTGAACATGGAACTAAGTGCCAAGTGCTGCATAGGAAAGGGAAGAAAACAGAATCTATACAGAAGAAAGCAAAATTAAGCTCTTAGGTACACATGTTCTTCTAAATAACTTTTAAATATATGGAATTGTGCCTTAAATGAGGGGGAATCTTCCTCAGACTTGCTATATTTTTTTCTGTTTCCTGCAGATTAATTTCATTATCCTCTACAGAGGCTTTGGCCACCACCTTTTATTTATTTTTTTTTTTATTTTTTAATTTTTTTAGCAGTAAGATTACAATGACAAGTTTATTGTATTAATTCTTATTAATAAGAGTTTAGATGTGGTGGTGATCCCATCCTCTGTGCAGGAGACCTAAAAAGCAACGTTTTCCAGAAGGTAAAAAGGGCCTTATAGGCGTCCTCGAAAAGTAAACACAAAGACATTTGGACTGAGCCTTGATCAAAAGTCCACTGAAGCAAACAAGCTGTCGTACTGAGCCTGGTGGTGTCAGAGTCAGGTGCCTGATTTTTCTGATTTTTTTCTAAGAAATGGAGCTGTAAGGAAGTATTTGAATGATGTCATGAGGCTTGCTTGGAATGCAGAAAGGGCAGGGAGTGCCAGAAAACCGCAGCTTTGCAGGGCACATGAAGACAATGGCAGGAAAGGGTACATTGAGGAAGGCTGCTGGGCCTAAGCTGAAGGGAAGCAAGTTGGAAGGAGGTATTGCAGACCTGTACAGGGGTATAGAGAATGATGGGCGCAAGGTGAGAATTAGGTATTTGAGCTCAGTGTGAAAATCGAAAGGAAACTACCGGGAAGGTTCAAATTAAAAAAAAAAAAAGACTTTCAACATGAGAGAAAAGTTATACAACACAAAATAACAATAAAGCAAAGTAGGAAGGGTAGCAGCTCCCAAAAAAAGGGGGCTAAGAAGAAAGTGATTTGCAGGTGTAACGCCATGCTGTACCATTAGTTATGCCCTTTTTATGTCTCTGAGTGTGTATAACGGTGCATCAGTTCTTTAATAGTTAAAAGACTACTTTTAATGTGAGGTGACCAGACGGTTTGCTCCACCCGCGAGTCCTTCAGGAAGCCGTTGTGCTCCGTGTGCCTGTTTGCTGCCCGTGCAGCCGGAGCGCCCGGCTGCCGCCCTAATTGGGGTCTCAGCGCAGAAGTATCTCTGTGGTGACAATAATTCAAAGTGACATGTGTTTTCAAGTTATCTGGTGAAGGGTACTTCTGAATACATTCAGATGAGCTTCCTGTCACTTTAACTACTTATTACAGATTTTTCTAAGGTTGTACTCTGCTCTCACAGTTAAACTAGTGGAATCTGGACAGATGAGCTCACTTTGTTAATGTCTAATCAATTTGCCTTTACTTGCCAACCCAAACAAGATCTAAACTTCAAGCAAATGATTAGAACTTCATGTTCTATTTGGATACGTGCTTCAGATGTGTAAGTGTGTCATTGCCTGGCCACTCCTAATTAGAGCTTGTTGAGAAACTTCTAAATGCTGTTATTGTCAAAACCAAATACTTGTAGTCAGAACCTGGGAGGGAGAGATGCAAAAGCAGTGAACAGTCTAGCGGCTGGAGTAGCTGTGGGAAAACTCATGTCAGACAGATCTGAGCCTCTTTCTCGTGTCACGCATAATCCACTAGGAAGCAGACGAGCTGGGCAGCAGGATACCCAGCAAGGCCATGCAAGAGAATATGCTTCATGTAAGAACACGTCTTAAAACAGTGTGGTCATAGTCACCTCGGTATCAAAAGCTGTAGGGACGTGCTGGTATGAGTGTCCAGTCAACATTCAAAGACAGAAGCATTTAAAGAAAACAGGAGAAAAAGAAGAAACAGTCTGTACGCATACAGAACCCGTGTCCTTAAAGTTCATTCAAATTTAATGTTACCTATCAGAATCTTCCAATAACAACAACTATTTTTCCTTACTTCTAGGGATGTAATCCTCTTGCTGAGACGGGTCGGAGCAAACTACAAAATCAAAGAGCTGTTCTAAATCAACAGATTCTAAAAGCAGTGAGACTGAGAGCTGGTGCTGAAAATCTTTTACGGTACGTGCTATCACTTGCCATCACTTACTAGTTGTCTAGCTAGAGCAATAACGCTTTTTTTCATCTCTTGGCAATTGCTTTTTGCTCGGTCTGCCTAACTGCTCCCATCATGTGCCAAATAAATTGCTGCTGGATGCTTTCTGAATATCCTCGAAGCTTTTAAGCCTTAGCTCCATAGAATCATTACCTGCTCTGAAGTGCACTTTCAAAGTCACTCTATTGTAGCAAAGGGGCAGAGCAGACCTGTTACACTGCCTTGTTTGATGAGTTTTATTGTAGGTGATAATGGAAAGTGAACCTTACTGAGCATAGTTAGGGATCCTTTTCCATGCTAAATCAAATAACAGTATAATCACTAACCTGTTGCCCTTTTCAAGCTTTAGATTTCTGCTCAGCAGTGGAAAGGAAAAATCACGTTGACTATTCCTTGTGGTAGTGATACAGGAGTAGCAGGATTTGGGCTGCTGGCACCACATTCTCACACCATTTGAGATATCTTGAAGAGACTTTATCCTTTTTCTATTTCATTTTCTTACATAGCTGTCCCTATAGAAATAACCATGTATTGACCTTGTCTTGAGGCTATTATATCCTGTGATTAACTGCCTAGTAAACAGTCATGTAGTTTTCCGACAATCCATCCCTTCTGTTACCCAGACCTGTGAAAAATTCCCAAATCCTCATCTGCAGCAGTCTCTTATACTTCCTGTGTCTCTGCCACTAAAGGAATAATGGCCATATAGGGATTTTCAGGCTCCAGAACAAAGTTCAATTGATATGCTTGCCCTACAGAGGTGAAAATTGCTCAGTTAAAGTTTTATTTTCTTAAGCTTAACATTAATTGATAGGTTGCTATTTCCCTGCCATCTTACTCTATCTACACTCTTAGCAAGAGAAGTGGTAGATTCAAAGCTGGTGTAATTCACAGGTAGTTTAAGCCTTTGTGAGGGATTTAATTTTGCTTTGTTTGCTGGTAACTGACTGAGGAGCAAGGCTTTAGGGTTTTTTCCCTTTATCTCTTGAATTCATGCAAAATCCTCATATCTCCTTTTAAAAGTGAGCACTAGTCAGTCAGCAGAGCATTCTGCATGTCAACTTGTGGGTGTTTCAGAAAAGCTGCAGAGGCCAGTGGTATCTAAATCAAACACTGATTACTCTGACATTCAGCTGAATGGTATCCTGAAGCTGGGCTCTTGAAATTAGCACTAACTGCTAAAATACTGAGGTTGCTATTGACTAGAGTTGGAGTTACAGCACTTTGAAAAGTAAAGGATCAGAATTGCTTCTAAACTATTAAAAATCTAAAATGAAATTATACCTGTTAGACTTGCTAGTTGCAAGTTCTTCGAAATAAGACATTTCAAAAGTTATCTGACCACTAGATGAGAGTTCACATGACTAGATATATTTACTGTCTCCTAAGAAAAAAAACATAAACGAAACTTTCAGATTCCACTTGGATTTTATCAGGTTTCAAGAGCAGTAAACTTAATCGTTACCTACCAAGAGCCTTCTGCAATAGGGCTTGAAGGAAAACTGGAAATGCAGGTTCCTTTACTTTTGGCTGAAATGCAAGTAAATGTGAACAAAGTGCATTAGGCTGGAAACAAACAATCCACATTGTGCAAAGACTTTCTAGAACCTCTGAAAGTCACCCAGATGTTAGCAGTGCTTTATCTAGCCAATGTCAGGTGTCTGGTAAAGTAAGAGCATAGAAAACTCACAGTAACACATTTATAATACAAAACACATAGCTTAGAGTTGTAGCCTTGCAATAACAGCCAGTTCAGTTTTCAACATTCCATAGGATGGAAGGATGTACAAGTGGAGATCAGCTGTAAAAAGTATGTTCCTAAATACTCATAAAGTTTAACTTTAATAGGAAATATGACAAAAGTACAGGCAAAATACTGCAAATTACATGTATATAAAGAGAAAGTATTTATTGTCTTAAGAATTTGTATGCTCTAATATAGGGATACAATACCAATGCTTTTGATATTAAACTCACATCTGACTATATATAATTCTCTTGAAGACAGCAATATGTTATGGAGAATCAAATTAGAATTAGTGAGATAAATGTGTGTGTATATAGGTACATGCACCCTGAAATACACGAAGAAGAGGTGACACTGTAATGCTCTGGGGCTGTGTTAAATACTAATATCCAGTGTGGTGGCAGTCCAAAAAGTGACACGTATATACTTAGCATCTGAATGGCAAAGGAAACAAAACCTTTTCTGGGAGGGTCAGAAAAATAGAATTATACAGGAAATTTTATCTTTTTTTTTTTTTTTTTTTTTTTTTAAACATACATACGTGGTTGTATACTATTCTGGAATGACTCTTTTAGGAAAACTTATTTTGTTTGCATGTTGTTATCTGAAAACTATCACAGGTTCTGTCGACAGATTCTGAAATGTGAGATCTTGTGTTGTCTCTTAAGGGGAAAAAATTATCTTAAAAATGTTGAGAATGTAAGCGGGGGGGGTCAACAAAATTGATATGCAGCTCCTGTCCTTTGGCACTGAAAAAACTGTCTCTTTCTCTTTGCAGAGCTACCACCAACAACAAAGTACGAGAACAGGTACTACTGGAATTAAGTTTTGTAAACTCTGACCTGCAGATCTTAAAGGAGGAATTAGAAGGACTTAATATCTCAGTAGAGGTTTATCAAAATACAGAGTAAGTGAAAAGCTACATTACTACGTTATCGACAAATCTATTTATCACTGGAAATAAAACTGTTGCTAGGTAAATGTGAACGTGCACAATAACTAGCCGAAAGAACAGAGAACTTGCAAGAGAACATATTTGGTGGTAGATTTGTTGACCAAGGGTTAGTCTGCATATTTATCTTTCTCTTGGGGAAAGGTATGTTGCAGTAATCCTTCGATACCGAGTTCCTTTGTGGAGGTGAGCACTGTAAAAATTGAAAGCTTGTGATGCGTGGCACTTGGAAGAATTTCCAGTGCTAGGCTGGTAACTAGGTCAGTTCATTATTACATGAATAAATCCAGCAATATAGCATCTGTTCTCAAATGCAGAGCATGCAACAGTCTTCCCTCTAGTGACAGCAATGCTTTGGAAGTCTAAGCAGACTTGAGAACAGAACGTGTGTGTTCTGTGTTGAGTTCTGTGGCAGTAACCAGGCTTTGAGAGTCTCTTTTTCTTGGAAGAAAAAAAATGGCTCAGATGGCAAAGATGCATGCAAGCAGCCTTCCTGACTCCCCTCCGGGAGTCACAGGACATTAAGCAGACTCTCTTGCGCTGGAAGAGACTGTCATAAACTATGTAGCTTTTACCTCAACACCTAGCAGCATAGTCACTTTTTTTTTTTCACATGGAATAAAAGTAAATCTCTTACCTACAGAAACATAGAAAACAAAGGTTCTGTGGCTTTTTTGATTGTTTTACTTTTGTTTTTCCCCTGTAGGGAGACTTTCAGCATTCCCTTGGTACCTCTTGGCCTGAAGGAAACTAAAGAAGTAGATTTTACTGTCGCCCTGAAGGTAATTTCAGAAATACCTTTCAGAAAGAAATATTTAAAATGAAGAGAAATAAATTGTGAAAGGAAGTAGAAAGGTTTTATGACACATACCATAGTGATACTCCCACTTGTGCTAACCAAGCTCTAACTCCGTTTCAAAGCAGTCTTGCAACATTAGCACCAATTCTTTTGCAGGCTAGTTTACCTAGCTGTCTTTTCGAGCCACCTTCTGTGCGTCTGTACTGCTGTGCATCGTGCACCAGGGTGTCTCATGGTAAACTGCCTTCTGCATTTGCCACGACATTTGTTTCTGCTTTTACATCTATAGTTACTCTCACTGGCCAGATTCTGCCACCTTTTGTGCCACTGCAGCTTTGTTAATCTCAGGGGAATTGCACTAATATACTTGACAAGAATTTTGCAGAATCTCTTTTTGTTAATGAGTTTTCATGGTCAGTTGATTCCCCTGTTATTTTATAGTTAAGAAGGTTCGTTTTTCCTTTTTTAAAAGCATTAAGTGCTGTTGTTTTAAAACGCACTGGAGATGATGTAATACTTGGATTCTTTTACACTAAATTTGTTGTCTCACAGCAGATAAAATTATTAGTTTAGTTGCCTTTTTGTAACGACATTACTTTATATTTTATTGGCAGGAAGAGAGTAGAAAACATGCAGCTCATGGCTGAAACATTTTTTTACTGTCTATAACTGCAGAAAAATGTAATGAATGTCTTCGGTTAATTTTATGTTAATTTTAGCTACTACTTTTGTAGGACTTCATTCAGGAACATTATAGCGAAGATGGTTCTGAATATGAAGATGAAATAGCAGATCTCATGGATCTGAGACAAGTAAGTTCCCGCGTGGACTAATGAGGATCGTTACATCATGTCAAGTTTAAATGTCCAACAAAATTGAAAACAACAGCATTTTTATGGAATCAGATTGTACCACTTTTACTCATAACTTACCATATTTGTACTGATTTCAGTTCTGTGATGTGGAACATGAATCTCCATCAAACAGCTGTACAGTCTGAATAAAGAACAAGTGAAGAAAAGAATGAATTAAAAAATATACAAAGTTATTGCGCTTTGAAAGAACTTTAAAAATTCAGAATCTTATTTTGAGTTTGAAGTATTTTAAAATTAGCAGGATGAGTCTGGAATTGAGTGCAACTGGTAAAGGGCTGTTACACAATGATGGTTATTTCTAATTACTTTTTGCTTCCATTATTATTCTGGAAGAAATCAGATTTCTTTCTCGCTTTCATAAAACGCCTACAGTTTTTCTTTAATTGAATCTTGCTAAATATATCTTCCATGTGCTTCCTTAAAGATTATGTGCTACCCTCTGTATCGCTGGTAAACTCGTATTTGGAGTGCATCCATAAGGCTTTAAGCAAGCTGTTTCAGATTCCATACATTTCTGTGATATGCAGAAGCTGAAAGGAAGTACAGCTTTACTCCCGGTGTTTCAATATTCATCCTGTAACTCAACAGAATGTACTTTTAATCTTTTGTATGTTAAGGCCTGCCGTACTCCCAGCCGAGATGAAGCTGGTGCTGAGATGCTGATCAGCTATTTTCTTCAACTTGGTTATGTAGAAAACAGATTTTTTCCACCCACCAGGCACATGGGGATTTTATTTACATGGTAAGTGTAGAGTTCATGTTTGTCTCTGTTTGTTTTGTTTCATTTTGCAGAATGTTGTTAATCTTTACCTGTCTTCTGTTTGAAGAAGGTCAGTGTCATTGTGTTCCCTCCATCCCCCGTTTATGTTGTTAATGTTTTCTTAGTATTAAGAGTAAAGCGGAAAATGCAGTTTTACTGCATCTTCAGTAAATACTCAGTAAAAGTATTTACTGAATACTTTTCAGTATTCAGTACTGATTAGTACTGTAAAGCCTTTTCCATGCATAGGGCAAAGTCATTGGCCAGATTATGATCTGAGCTACAGTTTGCACAAGCGAAAGGGGAATAATATCTTCATTTTAGACAACTATAGATGTTTTCTGGACTCTGAACCTTGGTACATGAAGCAGTTTTGTAAAGAATCAGAGCTTAATTCATCCCCTTCAGTTTGCTGAGGAAAGCCTTGGGCCAGGAAATGGAAGTCACGTCATTTGTTATGGCAGTGGTGGGTTTGCTACAGCTATTAGCAAAGTTAGACTCTCAATTAAATTAAGTCTTTAAATTAGGTCTTGATATTTTTGTGATGGAGAAAGATGGCAACTACCATGCAGCCAAGAAGAACTGCCAGATTTTTAATCAAAACTGCAAGAAGATCTCTAAACTATGAGCTATAAAGTGTCTAACCATGCCAAAAGTAGATCTTTGGCAGCATATAATAGTGCATGCCTAATAAAAAAATTATGAGAACATGACAAGCACACATGGATACTTCCCCAGGATCCTGTCAGTCTCTGGTGTCTGTTTTATAGGGACTTTGATTTAGATATGATGTACTTGCAGAGATGTTGATTTAAACTCCCCTGGAAACTAAGCCTTCAATAAAATCATTTTCTAGTTTGTTCTAGTTTGTGACACAGCACATGGATTGTATTCAGAGTACATAAAGGTAATCAGAATTGCCATTATTTTCAGTGTATCAGAACAGTCATTAAGCATCCTGTTGTCTTTTGGAAGAAAAAAACAGAAGAAAAAATGAATCAAACAAAAAACTAACCAAAAGAAAATTAAAATATCTGTCATTTCCATGGACTATACTTAACACTTTTTGTTTCCTTTCCTTCAAAGGTATGATTCCTTCACAGGTGTCCCAGTGTGCCAGCAAAATCTGTTGCTTGAAAAAGCAAGTATTTTATTTAATATTGGAGCCCTCTATACCCAGATTGGTACAAGATGCAATCGTCAGACCAAGAGTGGACTTGAAAATGCAGTTGACGCTTTTCAGAGAGCAGCAGGTAAAACCTTAAAAGTGTCAGGAAAGTCTTAATGCAAGTGTTCCAAATAGTCTGACTTCCTGCAGATCTCTTGCATTTCCCACCAACTTCCTCACACAAAAAAGGAGGAATAGGGAAGCTTAACAAAGAGCTGAGATGAAGCTTTAGTTCAAAGCCTGCAGCAGCAGTCTGAATATGCTGATAAAGAGAATGTCTTCGTTAATGATTAATCAATTGTAGTTCAAACATCTGAGCAATAGCTGTAGTATTAACTGTTTCATACTTCATTTTGCCAACATAACTGCTTTAACTTCCTTGATACTACATTGGTGTAAAATCTGCACTAGAAATAATTTAAGGGTTAATGAAAGGGCTTAAAATACAGTTTTTCATGTGGTGGCTTCAAAATGAATCTTACAATGTCCTAATATGGAATTAGTAATTTGTTTGATGCTGCTCACATGTTTTTCATAGATTTCAAAAAATATTAAGTGACTCTCCAACCCAAACAGAAAAATAAGAATCCTAGCAAAGGGAATTGTCTCCTTTAGGCTAACATATTACAGAAGGTTTTGGTTTTCTTCAGATCTTCTGAATTTTTGTAAAAGTCATTAGTGCTACAAAACAGCTTATAGATATTATCTATGTAATCAATATGTCCCGTAAGATTTGTTGCTGCATTAACTATCTGGGACTATTGGTTTCCACTGCAAATGTAGCTTTAATGGCTGCAAAATGTGGACCACAGAGTGGGATTGTCATAAAACCCCTCAGAAAGCTATCCAGAAACCTTGATATTTCTTCATGCGTTTTTAAATAGACTTTCTTTTTCTATGCTTACATTTTATTTAAAAGAGTTGTCAGTATTTGAGAGAATTCTCCTTTTTGGTTCTTCCATTTTACAAATAAAATCACTACTATTCACTTCAAACTGTATTAATTCACAAATAGAAATACACAATCTACCCCTACAGAACCTCTGCAGGTCCTCAAACCAATGCATTGCAAGAGGCATTTTGTTATACTTGGGTATGGATTCCTAACAGCATCTGTAATATTGCTTGAGACATGATGTAGAGCACGTATTGACTATTTCCTAGAGCTGGATGGAAGTTGTTGCATGGAGTTTGTCTTCAGCAAAGGTCTCAGTGCTTATCTGCTTGCCAGATACACAGAAATATGTTCAGACTTAGGAAAAAGATTCTTTTTCGGTACTTACAGTTCAGAGGTCTCCGAGAAGTTCTTGTATGCTGCAAAGGTGCATACAGATTGATATAATTAAAGTTTGTTTAAGAATAATTTTATAAAGTAAAAAAAAAATAGAGATAGTAAAAAATCTAAAAAATGTTGTAGTAAGGAAATAACAGTAAGGCCAGAACTGAAAGTAGCAACAAGAAATAAGATTGCAGAAGGTGGGACACTTGTAAAGCAGAGGTCTTATCGTTACTCTGGTGCAGCATTATCAGCAATTAGCAGGCTAGCAGAACTCACTAAACCAGTTGGGTGACGTGTGTGCCGAAGGTTACATTTCCATCCCTGTAACAGTTACTTAATGTTTGCACTACAGTTAGTGTTTGCTTTTAATTTGATAAATGCTAGAAGCAATTAACATGTTAGTGGAACCAAATGTTTGGAGCAGAATCTAATTCCGCTCTACTAAATATATTCTAGTTCACTTACAGGGCTGAACAGAGCTTTCATTGGGCCATGCAATTGCTGTATCTGAACAGAAGATTCACAACTAATAAGTTAAAAGATGTTTTTTGATTGTTTTTTTCTCCACCCAAAGGATCTGCCTTTGCCTTTTTACAGTGGTGTAGGTATTTTTTTTTTGTCCTACATATAAGCCATATCTTACCAGCCCTATATAAAAGTTGCATTAAGTTGAGCACAGCTTTTAAGAGGAAGTGTGTATATATATGTGTGTATATATCTATATCTATCTATCTATAAAAAGTTACAAGAGGATCTGAAGGTACTGCCCTTAAAACTTTCAGCTTCTGTGGATCCTCTAAACTACAATTTTGAGAACTTTGCCCAAGGACACTTGGGAATGCAAAGAAAAACTAGGAGGTGAATTTAATTTCATGTTTACCAAGAACGCCTTTGGGCAGATACGGTAGATACAATTAATTTGGATAAGTATGTTTTCAAATTTCTTATTCTCTGTGCTAGACTGTAATTAAAGATTAACTTTATTGTTGATGAATTAAGTTTGCCTATTTCTCTATTAGTAATGCTGAATAAATTTGTTGATAATTACAGGAGTCCTGAGCTACTTAAAGGAGACCTTCACTCACACGCCAAGCTATGACATGAGCCCAGCTATGCTCAATGTACTAGTCAAAATGATGCTCGCCCAAGCTCAGGAGTGCGTCTTTGAGCAGATCAGTCTCCCCGGGATACGCAATGAGTTCTTCACGCTAGTGAAAATGACACAGGAAGTTGCAAAGGTAACCAGAGAGATTTAAAACTTAATCTTAATAGGTTAATTAAGAATAATTAAGTTTAATAGCTTAGGCTTAATAGCTGCTTTCAGTGCTGTGTTACTAGCCTGTAGTAATGATAACAGGTTTTATTAAACCTAAGTGTTGACAACAATTACCGAAAATAAAAAATAATAAGGACAGCTGAAAAGTTATAGCAGAGGGTGAAAATGTGAATGCTGCAGTATGGATATTATTATATTTGAATTATTTTATTTTGTAAATTGATATAAACATGCTAGAACACTTTGGCTGCAAACAAGATGGCTTTTCTTTTTTTTTTCTCTCTCAGTATTTACTGTACTGCTCTTTCAAACAATACATATCTTCTTCTCGGATTAGCATTCAAAAGGACTGCCTTGTTCTCTGCAACTGCTGAACACTTACCTGGGTGTACTTTCCCAGCAGCTGGAGGGCATGCAGGTTTAAAGAGCTGAAGTCCAAAAGAGTAACTAGATGGTATCAGTGGGGAAGGAGATTGTCTAGACAAGCACAGTCAATTGGGGCTTCAGGCCGGCACTTACGATATTATCTTGAGACCTGCATTAAAAAAGAGAGATGGACTATGGCCCAGAATGTAGTGAGTGTTCAAACTTGGTGCAGTCAATGACATCAAAAATACACGATGTGAAGATGCTTTCTGAGCCATTTCAGAAATGCAGATATGTTGCTTCCATGCTAACTAAAGTGGGCAAAGCCTTTGTGACCAACCTGCCAAAGCCACCCTGACTTATTTGTAAGCAGTGACTGGCTGCTGGGGAGAGACTTTGGGATTCTGTCAGCTGAAGTTGTGTGATCCATTAAAGCAGTGTTCACTGCTTGAAAAGCTGTTTTATCCACGCTGAATAAAAGAGTAGACCAATTTAACTAGACCACACAAGCTTAGAGTTAGATTAGGATTCCACTGAGCTCCTAATTGCAAATACTATTTTTTGTACTTTCTGTGCTTTATTTTAGGTTGGAGAGGTTTACATGATGGTAAACACTGCAATGAATCAAGAACCAGTCAAGGAGAATATCCCTTATTCCTGGTCTAAGCTGGCACAAATAAAATCAGACCATTACAAAGCTCTAGCGCATTACTTCATTGCCACTATCCTGTGTGACCATGAGTGTAAGAACAGTAATGTTTCTATATATTCATGTAAACAATTATTTGTTTAATGAATAAGACTTGGATCTAGGAACTTTGGGGTTTCGATAGATGTTATTTTGTAGCCATTTCCCATTTATGTACGAGGCAATGCTGTGTTGCACGCTGTACGGTAGAATGGGAAAGTTCCATACACTAACTTTTATGCTATATCTATTATATGCTATACTGAGTTGCTCAGTATGGACTTGTAAGATTATTTTTCTGCATTTGGAGAGAAAGTAGCAACTATTGCACAATAAACCTAAAGGAAGGGCATCAAGAAATGTGAAATGACTGATATTGAATGTCAATCATTACAGTGCAGTCCAGTGATGATGAAGATCAGCAGGAGAAAGCCTTGTCCCAGTTGTATGACTACATGCCAGAAGGACTGATGGTTCTCACCATTTTAAAGGACAAAGGGCAGAGAAAACAATTAGGTAATGTGGTTTCATCCAGCTAATAGAGGATAGCTGAAAACTACTAAGTAGAGGACAACTAACAGTTTCTAATTCATTCAGGGAAAGCACATTTACGCAAAGCCATCGTTTACCATGAAGAAGCTCTAAGAGTCTGTGGTCTGTGCAAAAAGCTTCGAAATATTGATATTCTCCAAGAGGTCCTGACAGCCGCACACAAGCGCTCGCTTCTCAAATACGCTCAGCAGGACAAGGAAGATGACTTCCTCAGTCTGATCCAAGCTCCAGATATCCTTCGTAAGTATTTGTGGCTAGAAGTCAAGAGTCTATAACAAATAATGAGATGCTCAAGCTAATTTGGCAAGGGTCTCATTTTCAGAAAGCCTTGAGCTACCCTTCCTTCTTTTTCTGTATGAAAGATCCAGCCTTTTAAAAGCAAAACAGCATTTATGGCTAAACAAAGCTTTTCCTGTGCATCTAAAACTCTTTTTTCCCCACTTTGCATTACCCAATGTTAGTATTTTTATGAATTGGTGTTTATATAACATTATATAACATCCTAGCTGCAGTTTAGGAAAAAATGTTTGCATCTTATTTCTTTGTTGGGATAGCCATGTAATTAACACTTGAGAGTAAATTATTTACTTATTTATCTATCTATTTATTTTGTTTTGTTTTAGCTAAAACAGAACAGAAAGTAGAAGCAGTGGTTCCCCAGTTTTCTAAGGTGAAAATTAAGGACTTCTTTCACAGGCTGGTAAGTATCTTAGCCTGAAAATGTTATTTTACAAGAACTGCTTTTTCCCAGAAGTTATTTGTCAGACCATTCCTGGCTTCAGAGATGTAAGTCGGCTTGAGACGCCCAAGAGTGTTTGTATATGGCACTGCACAACATTCATTCTTGCAGAGCTTGATAAAAGTTGTATGAAGGTTTGATAGAGACCTCATTTACCTCGTAGGTGGGGAGAAATGGAGTACTAGGAAATGAAACCTATTTTTAGGTGGCTTCCTCCTTATCAGTGATCAAAGGGAAACAGGAGTTCAGGTTAAGATTAGAATACCTTATATTTCATGAATCAGTTTATCTTCTCAAAAATGGAGGGGCACAGGACCTTGGAGCCTGCTGCAGGCCTTAACAGAGATGTCAGAACAGGTTGGCAGTGTTGTTGTTATCCTGCTCCCTTTGAAGCACCCTGCAAATAGTTATGGGCACCTTAAACTTCTGGGTAAACCTTCCTGTATCTATGCAAGTAGCTGGGAGCTAACTGAATAAAATAAGATGAGCTTAAAACATTGCTTTTAATTAATAACTTACAAATGCTTACTTACAAACGCCACTAACGCGCCGCGTGCCGCCAGGGCCCGCTGTCCGTGTTCTCCGCCAAGCAGCGGTGGACGGCGCCGCGCACCATTCGCTGCCGCTGCGCAGCAGGAGAGCTGGGATTCAGCCTGAAGGGAGGCTCGCCTGTCCAGGCTTGCTGTCTTGATCCAGTCTGTTCTGCAGCAGTAAGTAAAGCGAGGCTGTATTAGCTATTTATCTCCATTTTTATCTCCATTTGCAATTTATGTATTATTTTAATTTGCTTATATGGGTGTATGGAAGATTTCTTGATTTCTGGCATGGATCAGTAATAGTTCATTCATATTATCTGTACAGGTTTTCAGTGCTATATTTGACTTAGATTATCTGTGTTCTTGATATCAAATTTAAGTACAATAGATTTCTTTCTCTGTTCATACTTCATAGATAACATCCCAAATAATGCAAGCAAGTATGTTGTTATTCTTCTAATTCAGGTAGTTGGAAGGGATAAAAATTCTGGAAGGTAGTAACAACAAAAAAGATAAGGATAAAGATCGAGAAGGGGAGGTAGAATGTACCCATAGAAGAAAGGGGGGAAAATAACATGTAAGTGGTTTCTAATATATTGTTGTTGTTCTGGGAAAGAAACAAAAGAATAAAGCAATATGCAAAGAAGACAACAGCTTAAGTAAATCAAAGGGAGAAACAATCACTTATGTACAAATAAAAATCTTGCAGAAATGGAAGAATGGGAGAATATGTTGCATGGAAGATAATAGGGCAGCTAAAACCAGGTTTTATTTTAGGAGGAAAGTGAAAAGGATGTAAAATAAGCTGATTCCCCAGTATTTGGGCTATAATTATATTTATCAACAGTAGTTCAACCAAGAGGTAATTTGTATGACTGAAAAAGCTGCATTCGTTGCTTTTATGCTTTTATTTAAACACTTTTATTCCACCTGTCTGGCTAGACAGTGACTTTATGACTTCTAAGAGGGAAATGCCTTTCTGATGACAAAACATATTACGCATTATATGCCAGATAATGACTTGTGCAAAATTCTTTTGACAGTTGATGGGCCTAAAAGAAGGTGACTACATTGTTTCAGTTGGTGGTGTGGATTGCAAATGGCTTGGAGTGAATGAGGTCCTGGAAAAAATTAAAAGCCTGGGAGAGCAACCCATTGAGATTGAGGTTATCAGTTGCCAAGATACAACCTCTTCTATGGTATGTAATGAGGCAAATATATTTTGCAGGCTGAAGGGTCAGGAAAGTGAGAAAACTCACTATAAAAGATTCAGGCATGTGCTCAGTTTTAAACTGCTAATTTAAATGAACTGCATTATTACCTTACATTGTTGTTTATCAAGATAAAATGCAGCCTGTATTGAAGATTACAAGAATGATTGGGGGTGGGGGGAGTGGAGAATTTGTAGTGTAACTACTTCGATTAATTGTATTATAGATTCCAGGACATATCTTATTTTCCCCTAACTTGTATCAGAGGGTGAGAAAAGAGTCTTTCTAGCATAGAAAAGTCTCAGTAAAACAATCAGCATCCAAGACTACATGCTTATTTTCCATTCACCATGTCCATAATCATTCTTGACTTTTGCAATTGGTATTTGGAGCTTAATGTAACTTTTTTTATTATTATTTTGATGGACTCTCACTGTACTAAGTTGCTGTAGAAGCTTTAGACTAGGGAAAAAATGATCACAAGATATAAAAAATGCTAAGCTCTACATAACTTAAATTTTTTTTTGTAGTGTGAGAGAATCTGTAGTTTAGCTAAATCCAGTGCCTCGTGGTTTTAGCATTCCCTGGCAAGCTTACACACTGAAATATAGTTGCCTTAGAAGCGATCAAAGCTCTTAAAAAAAATAATTACAAAAACATTACTGAAAATAAGGAACTACCTTTCTCCCCTTCTGACACAAAAGACCTTACTGGACACACAAGCTTAGAATATAAGCGAAATGCTTCAGGGCAGCACTAAGACAAGACAGAGAAAGCTGTGCCTGCCACGTATCCTCAAGGAACGTCCTAGGGTAACTCTCGCGATAGCCGCAGCTAATGTGGAACCTGCTTGCTGGGCTGTTACCAAAGCAAACCAGAAACTTGCTGCACCCTGGAGACAAGAAAGAGCAAGGTCTGCACTTGAGCTGTGCACTTGGTAGTGCTTACTGGCTGCTAGAATAGCTACCTGGAACAACACAACACGTGCAAGAGATTTTCACAAGTTCACTTATAATTTGGTTGCCATATCCTTTAATTCTAGATGGGCAAAATACCAACGTTTCAGCACTCTGAAGAGTCTTCTGTTCAATTAGTAACTAGAATAAAAAACCTCTCTGTAGCCAGTCGTGGAAGGTCATCCACGTAGTAATCTTTTGCATTCTGCTCATCTTTTTTTTCCTTTTTCTTTTTGCTTTTGCAGCATAACAAGAGTGCAACTTATTCTGTCGGAATGCAGAAGACCTACTCCCTAATCTGCTTAGCCATGGAAGAAGATAAGATTGATCGGACCAAGAAAGCCCCACCAAAACTGCCTTTTCTAAGCTGGGGAACTAAAAATCGACAGAAAGCTGCAAGTACTCTTTGCCTTCCTTCAGCTGTGGCTGGAAGTTCCCCGATAAAGAAGAAGCTCTCTCCCTTCACACTCCTGAATACAGAAAGTTCATTGTACTGAAACTTTCAGAAGGATCCATTCAACATGAAGTTTTAAAAATGTATATAAAATATATTGATATCATCTTTATACATGCATTTGTAAATTCAGACAACTGTTGACTTCCTTTACTGTGTATTTGAACCACTATAAAGGTCAGAGGCTGTCAAAAACTGTTAAAACTTGCATTTAAATTTGGAGATCTAAAAAAGTAGTTTGGGAGGTACTGAATAATTTTCTTAGATGGGGACTGGATTCCTTTGGAATTTCAATGTATTCTATAATAAGTAACTTTTATAGCTATTACAGATGAGTTATTTATTACAAACTTTGATGCTGCATGCAGAATAGGGAACACTTTGAAGGATGATTTGAAGGACTGTAAAAGTTTAGAAATTGAGCAATAAATCATTTAAAACTAATTATCTAATGAGAAACTGCACTGGAGAGAAAGTATATATTCACAGAAAGCAGCCTTTTGCCAAGGGGAGAAGGATCCAACTGCTTCCGTGCACAGACATTTCTGAGATTACTGAATGGATTCTGTTAAATAGTAGTTAAGTTCATGCTGGAAAAGAATTAGAAAGCTTAAAAGTCAAAAGACCTTTCAAACTACAAAAGACTTCGACCCCGCTCTCTTCCTGATCTAGGTTACAATTCTAATGCCTGCTTATTCCATTGTTAAACACAGGCTTAATTTCAAATTTGGAATAATTTGACTTAATGCAATATTGTATTTCATTAATCTGGATAAAATTGATAGTGTAGAACAAATTTCTAAAGTGAAGTATTCTTGTTCTGAAGTATTAATCCAAAGTACATAAAGCGGTGATACTCTCAGAACATGAGAAAAAGGTGTCTGGAAATCTGTAAGTTGAAGGGTATTTAGTACAGGGCCCAGTACAACCCTTAGGGATACAAAATTCTCCCCTTGGAACCATTTGTGAGGAATTATTTGCTATGTCCATTAAAAAGAGAAAAAAACAGAGGCATCAAAGGGCTGGCTATGCAGGTACTCCTTTTTTGAGATTCTATTTTCTGATTAATTGAAAATTGCTAACACTGTAGTGTTAGTTAAAGATGCTATCTACAGAGTAGATATATGCTGTTTGATACTCAAAACTTAAAATTACGGGAAAGTTTGTGCCTGGATATAAACCATATATTTTTAGTTTCTTATGTAACAGGTGTAAATGTGTTAATGACACTTATTTAAGAATAATAAAAACAAAATCAGATGCTGCCATTTTTTAGTGGTTTCTTGATTGTGTTCCAGGTTGGATGATACAATTTACAGGTTTTCATTGCTTATTCTTGGCAGGTCTTTTAAATCTGCTTAACACACATCTCTAGAGCATCCCTTATCTAAGCTAACCCAAAATGTTGTAAATGAGTTTCCTCACCTATCCCTCGTAGTAATATTTGTCCATGCATATTCATATTAGCACCTCATGTTATATTACACGCACGAGCAGCAGGCAGCTCGTGGTAAGCAAGAGCCTGCAGTCTGATGCTCCCTGCAGCAGAGCTCTCCTTGGCCTCCACGGCTACAGCTATGATGCAGCTAATGAAATCCTGAGCGAAGTCCCATGCAACTCCTTGCAACTCTTCATTTCTCTTAGCTTACCAGGGCATTTTCTCCTGCAAATATCTTGGTCCCTAGTTTCTAGCTGCACGGTTAGTTGCATTTCCATTCCCCTTGAACTCACCCATCCTTGAGGATAGGGAATATCCCTTTTTTTTAATTTCTCAAGTCTGTTCGGACTTCCCAAATACTGCAAAAATGCATAATACTATTTTCTGTGAGCACCTTGAAGACTTGCTCTCCAAGTAATGCTAACTAAAATAATCAAAATTTATAACAAATACTAATTCCACAGCAAGTGAAACTACTAAAAAGTTTGCTGAAGGCCTAGACAATTATAACAAGCTTCTGTCCACAAGGAATATCCAGGGCTGTTATAAATCCCTAAAAAATGCAGTTTTAAAACAAACTGGTAGTTTACCCTGTATCTTCATTGGAACTAATTGGTAATAATTTAATTAAACTTTATGCATGACAGCCATTTTAAGTAGTAAAACTATATGATGTAATTTAAAAAAATATATATTTTTAAAAAGTTTAGTAAAATTGTGAGATAACTACCTAAAATATTTTTACAGTAATCAGTAACCATGCTAACCCTATAACACAGTCATGTTACATGATAGGTTTCAGCTCACACCTTTGTCTACCAACAGATGATCTCTGTAAGGAGAGAGAAAAATTAAAAAGTGAAACTCAGAGGCTCACCTTTTTAAATACTGCAACTCCCTCACATTTCTGCTTACTGAGAATGTATTCTGCTTAAAGACCAGTAAATTGAGTACATTATTAAGAAACGCCATCTACATATTAACAAAATGTTTATTCTGAAAGAAAAAAACTAAGTACATAAAATGTTTTTTATCTGTGATCACTGAAAAAGACAGATTTCTCCTCAGTTTTCATACAAGACACATGCAAAACATTTTACAGCCCTCGTTTCAAGGTAAGATAACAGCTCTTATCTACATGAGCAGAGCAGCTATGGAGAAGCAGAAAAGTAATCTCTAGACACTCAGGCAACTCCCTTCAGTTTTTACCAGGATTATTAAAAGCAAAATCTTAAGAGGTCACAAGGAATATGAAAACAAACAAACAAACAAACAAAATTTTAAAACTGCATGTTCCAAAAGAGAAAGTATTAACACACGCGCATCAGGAACTTTTGGTAAAAAAAGTATAAATTTGTTGTGCTACTGTTGGTCCAACTACTGCCTCGAGTTCTTTGACGGATGCATTACAAAGTCTGTGGATATTCCCAAACTGCTGCAGCAGAAGCAGAGCTTTTGTTTTTCCAACTCCCGGAATTTGCTGCACTGTCCGGAACACCGAAGCCTCTGCTAGCTGAGAACACTGCTTCCGAAGAAAGGGGTTGCTGCTGCGATCCTTACTTTGCTCACGGACCTGAAGTAAATCAACATCTTAAGTGATACCGGTAGAGTGCCATCTACCGGAGCGTTTAAAATAGTTTCATGCATCTCAAAGAGGTCAAGGATATAACTAGGAGTGTTTTAAAAACACTCTCTTCCCCGTAACCCTTGTCCTTATTAACATTTTTCTTAATATCAACCTCAAAATAAAGGATAGTTTTGTCATCTGTTTGACGCAATCAGAAACTGGATAAAGGCAAAAATAAACACAGCAAAAAGAATATACTTTTCCAAACCTGAGACAAAGCACAATCACAAATCAGTTTCAACAGAGAACTTAACTCAGGATAGCTTAATGCTGGCCAGTGGCAACCAGTGCAAGAAAACACAAAAATAAATCCAGTAACAACTGCACATTTCCTCTCTGCTCCCAGATTAGCCCACACTGCTGTTGCAGGCTTATTGCCTACATTCAACCAACAAGCTACTGATTTCCTTTAGGATCACAGGTATTCTTTTGGAGCAGGCTTCTGTATTTTAATAAATACATGTCTGCTAACAGAGAAACTTACGAGTTGAGTGATAAGCTGAGCAGCTTCTCCTTGATTTGCCACAGGAAGCAGCACCATGCCAAGTTCTAGCACCACAAGCTTCTGCACTGCTAAGAAGTACTGCTCACTTATAGGCGTTCTCTCGACAATTACAATTCCACTAAGACTGCTTGCCTTTATTGAAAGAAAAAGGTAAGACATTATCAATGATCAGAAGATTCAGTGTAACTAAGAGCAAATTTCTGAGCTGCCTGGGAACAAATCCAAGGAAGAATGGAAGTGGCAACAGTACTCAAGTTTAATACAGCATTATTATATAGACTTATTCATTTTTGTTAGTTTTCAATTGGAATATCTCATACAAATTTATCTCCACTAAAACAAAAAAAAAATATGTCTCAGAAACACTGGAAGAGTAAATTGCCATTAGAAACCTTTTACCTTCCCTTTAGGTGGTACTTACATTCCTAAACCGAACCAATCTTCGTTTGAATTCATCCCCTGCAACCAAATCTGCTTCAGAAATATATAAAATGCAAGTTTTGTTTGAAAGATGGAAATCCACAAGTCCCAAGCCATCTTCAAAAATGAGCTTGATTTTCCCTTAAGATTGTTAAAAGACAAATAAAAAAAACAAAAGTAATTAACAATAGTAATAATTGCTCTAAGATTTTTAATGCAGGTCAGTAGAACCCTGACAATGGAGGCCAGCCCTGAGAGCCCCTCTGCCCGGCGGTCCCAGCAGCAGGCGGCTCTGGTCTCCTCCGTGCGGCTCGAGGAGGTGGCAGGTGTGACAGAAGTGACCCTGGGTACCAAAGCGACACGCAGGAGTGGCCAAGGCACATTCCAGTCAACCCAGCAACACGGGCAGACGTGGACTGGGAGGCGCTTTGCCCTTCTCCCCATCGCCAGCACTCACCTTGTAGCCTCTGGGATATTTCCGACCCTCTCCATTTCTCATTTCCAACCGCGTGTCCGTAAGGGACGACGATGGACCCTGCTGTGACAGGGGGGTGCCCTTTTGCTGTCATTGGGGCTGCTTTGCCTCTGGGCTCCCACAACCTATAGGAAGAGCGAGAGAGGCAAGCGCAGCATTAGCACATTTTGCAAACTTGCCCCAGTTGCGATAGGCAGCATCTTACCCCCCATTCCCCGCCAGGCTACCTTGCAGCTACGGTTAACACACAGAAATTGCCGAGAACTCCTGGTTGCTAAAACACAGCTGGCAGCTTTGCGAGTTCCACCGCGGGGGGCCTGGGCACAGGCCGAACTCACCGAAACACGCGCGGTCAGCGATGAGCGCCCAGCCCTGAGAAAGCCACCGCCGGCCGTTGCCTTTGGAGCCACCTCGCACCCCTGGCGGGCAACATCCCGAGCGGGTCCCGCGGCCGCTCCCCGCGCCAGCGAGGCCGGGCCGGGGTCCCCGTGGGCGCGCGGCGGTGCCGGCCCCGGGAGGTTGCTAGGGCCGGAGGAGGGCTGAGTAAGGCGCGCGCTGATTGGCGGTGTGCACGGCCGCAGCAAATCCGCGGCGCACTCTTTGCCGGGCTGGCGGCGTCGCGGAGGCCGTTGCGGTGGAGCGCCCGGCCGCCCATGGCGCTCAGCCTGCGCAGAGGCCGCCGCGGCCCCTTCGTGAGTATCGCCGGCCCGTGGCCTCGCCCCGCGGGCGGCGCAGGGCAGGGCCGGGCCACGAGCCCCGTGCCCGCTCCCGCGCGGGTCTCCACAGCGCTCTCCGCAAGGCCCCGTGCGGTCGCTTCGCTGCAGAGCGCCCCGCGAAGCCGGTGCTCGGCCCCGGGACACCCGTGGGGCGCTTAAGGAACGATGACAGACGCGGGAAGCTCCCCTTAAACGCGAGACGCCTCCGCCGTGAGCGGGGTCCTGCAGCCGCCCTCGCTGCCTGGGACTGCGGAGGCTCCGCTCTGGAGAGGCCACAAACCCGAGTGGAGAAGACGGGAAGCGTCCCCGGCAGCGGCGCCCGGCTCCCCGGGAGGGAGGCCGCCCCGGAGGCCCCCGAGCGCAGCCGCTTGTCTGAGCTGGGACTTCACGTGGTCCTTTGAACCGATTTCATGGAACTTGCTGATCTACCAACAAACAAACAAACAAACAAAAAAGAAAAAAAACAGACTAAATCTTACAACTTTGGGATATATTTGGTCCATCTCATAGTACCTTGTCTGAGGATCACCTCTGATTGTGCAAACGATCCTTTCCTACAAGGAGGGTTGTATTGTTCTTGTGATGCAGCATTCAATTGCTTTGAAAAACATGTGGGTTTTTTTGTATGTCTGTGTGTGTGTGTGTGTATATACACACACACACATACATATATATAAAACATACACATATAAAAAAAGAATGCTGGATTCAGTACAAGAAAACCGTACACTTGCAGCTAATGATATGGTTAATGGAGAACTTTTGGTCATGAGTCTTAAGTAAATTATATTCCTAACATTCATTAATTAACTTTTTAATGTATATTAACAGTAATACTTAGAGCCATTTCAAGTCATGTGTTTACATTAATTGCATGTATCTATTTTCCCTTTTATATTATTTTGCATAGTTATTTATTGTGGATGTTCAGTTTTATGTTTTTTCTTTTGTTTTTTTAATTGTTATCCTTTAAGTCATTGTCAACTAATTTTATTTTAAATTGTTTAGAAACACATAGCTCATGGCCTGGTCCCTGCCGCTACTATAGCTCCTAAACCTGCAGTTCCCCGCACCCCTCCCCCTCGTAGTCCAAACCCTTCTCCAGAAAGGCCCAGGTAGGTTTTGAATTTTTTTTTTTTAATTTTTTAATTGTCTTATTTTCCTTTTATTAAAAAAGCATAGTAGAAAAGCATGATTAGAAAAACTGCATGTCTTAACTGTGGCACCCACATACGTCTTTTCAGAAGTAGAATATATTTTTTAACCAAATCAGTTTCCTTCTTTGAACTGTAAAGATATATATGTTTCTCCTTTTCCTAAGAATGCTCAAAATTTAGGATAATGACCTTCCTGGATATGCAACTTATTACAAATCTGGGTCAGTTATAAAGAAATGGACTAGTTAGGGCCATTTGGGACTGTAGCAGAACTAGCACCATCAGTGATGAAACTTAATAATCCATTACAAAGCAGAAATTATTAACATTAAAAATAAGCATATTTAAAGAAAAAACAGACTTAAAAGTTTGCATTTAAAATGTGTTTGATTAGCTTTGTATTAGCTATATAGTCAAGGTACATAAAGTGAAAACATTTATTTTACCTTTCTACTTTTAATTTTATAGATTTTCCTTTCTACTACTTCTACATCTAACTCTATGCTGCTGTTTTTTAGTGTCTGTAACATTTCTACTTGATCCTAGTTCACTTCCTTTTTTGACCCCGGTTGCTGTCTCTCCTGTTAGTCCTTGCTATTTCTTTTCTTTAGTCTTCTGTTTTTTCACTCTTCATCTTGCCTTTCTGCAGCACTCCTCAAACAGGCTCTTCTGTGCACTTCTGCCTGTCCTGCATTGCTGTGCTCTGGCATTTATTAACAGCTTCAGGGGCAGATAGCAGAACATGCAACAACTTTTTTTTCCAGTCCATCATTTTTATTGCTGCTATTAAACCAAATGCTAAGTGCTGTAAACTATCAGACTTTAGACATGTAACTCAGTCTTTGTGATGCTTTTAATCTGGGGGACAACTGAGAGGTATTAGATTTTACTTACAGGTATCTACATTACGAAAACATGCCCACTTTTATGCTTTTCTGTGGAGCTAATAATTTAAAAATAGTCTCTTAATACCTTCAGGCTTCTTGATGATTGTTAATTTTGAAGTTCTTTCTTTGCTTAAACAGTGAGGACACTTTGCAAAATAAAGAATATGAAGCAAAAGCAAAAATATGAAGAAAAATATGAAGCACAGAAGATGCTAGTTTGTTTCATTGTGGCATTCTGTTTTCTTCCAGATCCGCTCTAGCAGCAGCGATCCTTGCGACGACACTAACTGGACGCACTGTTGCTATTCCTCAGCCCCGTCAACGATCGCTTTCCGAAAGCGATTCGGCCTGCGTGGAACAAGAATGCTTTGAGCCGTATGCGACAGTTGCACAGCTCAGAATGGGGTAGTGTGTGTTTTCTGTTTTGGTGTCTCACAATAGAAATAAAGTAGTGATATAATTTTATGAAAGAATTACAGCAAACTAATCCAACTCCTAGTGTTACTGCCACTTATTCAAACTTATTTTTTCTCTACAAATAAAGAATATGGAGCATAGAGACCTCCAACTCAATTTCATTTCTCATAAAATGATGTTATGCGTGCAGTTGTCAGAGGGAGAGAGCTGGATTGTACACAGCACATAGCATGTACTATTTTTCCCAAATAACTATCAATTAGGCAAGCAGTTTATCATCGAAAAATCATCTGAATTACACGTTGGGCAATTCCTTTGTGCTAAATTATTATTTTAGATTACTTTGTGCTATAGACTTAGCAGCCTTCTATCTCAGGCCTGGCATTCTCTTTAAACTAGATAGGAAAATGTAGCTCAGATGTTAATTCTCTAATTTAAAGCATACACATAGGTCACATTCCTAGCTTAGATGTCTGTTTATGTCTGCTGTTAATCTGTTGTATATATTCTCAGACTGATAGTTCTGCTTACTACCCTGTTTTGTTGCTGCCTTTTTTTTTTTAAAGAATAAATGACCCCAAAACATGCTTTAAAATGCTTTCAACTTGCAGGCCCAACTGGAAACTGGATGGTAGTGAAGAATCTCATATACAGTCCCTAGAAATATCAGACAATTATTGTGAGGATGAGGAGGACATGGATACCTATCTTTCAGACAAAGAGGCAGAGTCTAGCTGTCACAGTAATGGGAAGAGGGGAGAAGGCGATAGTACCAATGCCATTTACGCAATTCCTTGCAAAAATAAAAAGGTAAAGAAAGTACATAACTTAATCTTCTAAAGTGTGTGTTAAAAGCAGCAGGAATTTTACTTTGTTGAACGTGTGTAATGCTTGCACAGTTTCCTATCTTATTATGATCTTATTCTATATCTTATTATAATGATTAGATTATGTTTACATATAACTCCACAGCCAAAAAGTATGTCTTTAAACTTACTGTCTTAAAATACTGCAGTACTGTTTAGTAATGTCCCAGTCACATTCTGAAGTTTTCATGCAGATGTCAAGACATGTGGGCATGGTGTAATAATCTTGTAATTATTTAGATGTCATGACCTATTTTTACATAGGAGGAGTTTCCACTACTCCATAGTACTAAAGTTGATGAGAAAGAAGCATCTTCTCACGAAACAGAGTTTAAGGTGCCAGTGGACAAGTCAAATGTGCAAGTAGAAGGTAAATCATTTTATTTTAAGCCACAAATGTTCAGAAATTTAGATGTTTGTACATAACCCTTAATTATGGGTCTACAAATACTTCTTTTAATTGATTCAAATGTCTGTTTTTCTTCAACAGAAAATGAACCTCTTAGTTTGAATTTAAAGGTAAGACTGCTGTGAAAATTTTTTTATGATGCATCTGGGGGAAAAACAGTCTTAAAATGAGTACTCTGCAGCTACTTCAGAGAAAATTATTTCTTTGTGGAAACAAACTCTTCCTTTAGAATATAAAAACAGCTAATTATTCATTTTGAAAATCCCACTACATAAGGGGTATATAAATGACTATATGTTGTATCCTCTGTGCTTCCATATTTGAGAAAGCCTGTTACAGCACAAGAGAGCTCTCAGTGGTAATTTTCACTTTCTGATTTTCATTATGATATAGCTTCTCTTCTAATTACGGACAAGTATGGTTCAAGCCATAATTAGCTATGTTAGAGTCACGTTTTAGACAAACTAGGGAAAAAGATCAAGCTATGAAGTTGTATGTCTATAGCTTTTACATCAGTCATGAGAACTATGGCAACTATTTTGTTGTGGTGAAATCTGTAAGTATTTTAAGTGCCCCCCCTTTTATTTTAATTGTAAGTGACAAGGTAATATCAAGATGGGCAAATGACCAGTCACGTATCTTCAGTTAAACTCTTTGATCTTTAAACCTTTATTTCTTTCAGTTCAATAAGACGTAGGGAAAAAAAAATGACCTAAAAGAGAGTTTAATTGTTTCAAAAGTTCTGTTTAAAAAAAAAAAAAAAAAAAAAAAAAAAAAAAAAGTTCTCTGATAGTGATGCACTTCAGTGCATTTTGGAAAAGACTTTTGTTAGAGCATCTTTTCTTATTCTTTCTCTGCTAGAAAGAAAAATCATCAGCTGAAAATCTGCTAAGCGAGAAGCCTCCACCATCCCCAGGTACTTGAGATTTCTCTTGTGATGTTACTGTAAATGCTTCACTTTAAGGAATGTATAGATGTATATAAAAAAACATTTTCTCAGTTTTACTCAATAAGTCTAATTTGGAGAAAAATACATAGTTTCTCTAATGAAAAATGCTAATATTAGAAAAATGGATTATAATTTTGCTGAAAATATTGCTGTATTCAAGTCTATCTAAACTCTCTGTGCTATGGCATCTACAGATATATCTATTCGGTCAAGGAAAGCATGGGGCACTATGACAAAAGAAAAGTTCAGAGAACTAAAACAAGAAAACTGGACTCTAAATAGTGCATGTCAGGCTTTAGCCCAAAGAGTTGAAGAAACAAAACAGCAAATGGAAGAATTGCTGCTAAAACTGAAGAGCCTGGAAAAAGAAAACAGAAAACTTAAAGAAGCTTCAGAGATGCAAAGAGAAGGTAAGGAACATTCTTCTTTCCAGATAAACTCTTGTGAAGTTGTTGTTTATTTTTTAGAAGCTCTGACAACCTATTCCTATATTACCAGTTTTCCACTCAGCAAGCATTGGAAGAATAAATATTTTCTCCATTTGTAGAAACTTTAATCAAAGAAAAATTACATAATCATGAAAGAAAAGTTATAGAATAGACAGATTTATCTTTATGTATTTAGTTGTAACTTGCTTGTTTTGGAATTTAATTTAATTGGCAATTTTCTATGCATTTATTACATTATAGTATTTGGAAAGAGATATTCTCTTTCCCTGACTCCACCTTACAGATTTTTGTCCCTTAAAATTAGCATATAATTGTTATTTTTTTCTTGAGTTTTTCTTGAGTATTTATCTGTATACTTTTTTAACTAGAGGAGGCTGCAGAATTGCTTTCTTTAAGAGAACAAGCACAAGAACTGGTAGATGAGAACGATGCTTTGAAAATGACTGTCCATCGTTTGAATGTAGAGCTAAGTCGCTATCAAACAAAATTCAGGCCCTTGTCCCAAGAAGAGGTGAGAATGTTCAACTTTAAAAGATGTATTTATCTTAAAGTTGCATTAAGACAGGCTTTTCCCTCTATTGGTTTTGTTGACTTTGTGAGTGGGTGTGTTGCATAGCTAAACAGTTAATTAGCAACATAAGCTCAATTTGGATAAAAGCTGCGAGTTGCCCACTTTTACAGTGGGCAGTGACTGGTGCTTCAAAAGTGGAAAATAATTTCAACTTCTTTGAAAATTCTCTTTTAGCATCTAAAACTAAAAAGTTTACCTATGAAAGGACCACCACCTCCATGGCTGGTAAGTAAAATATAGTTTTCACTTACGCGTGATTCTTTTCTAAGTAAAGAAGCAAATTGACTAACAGGAACCAATATACCAAGATTTATAAGATATTATTTAGCTACTCTGAAATATCACCCTCTGATAGAATATGGTAAACATTTCTGTTTGTTCCATGGTAAAATGCAGGGCAAAAACTTTACAAAGAATAGATGTAGGTCAAATATGAGTGTATGGCAAGTTACAGACTGCATACAGTGAGCAAGTTTGAATACTTAATGTGAATAAGTTTAAGTATAGTTAACACTGGAATCATAAAGACCACCTTCACTTAATTAGTGCCTGGCATATCATTTGTTTCAACATCTATTGCTTGCTAATTTTATTATGATTATTTATATAACCTTATGATCTGTGAAATGCAATGTCTTTGTAAGACGTAAAACTTCACGTGCTAACCTGATAGTAAATTTTCCTTCCCTATTGCTAGTCAGATTAAAACCCTGCAGAAATAGGAAAGTCCTCTCTCTGCTTCATCTTACTAGCTATAATATCTGAGACTACCATACATATTTGCTTACTTTAAATATGTAGCTTTAATGTTAAGAAAGATATACCACTATAATAAGTACTGAAATAGGTAGCAAAGTGAAAATGATGAATCTCATCATTACAGACTCAGGATAACAGTTCTCTTAAGACCTGACCTGGACAGACACCTGAGATACCTAGGAAACAAGAGACAAACCTTATAGAAGATAATATTTGATCTTATAAATTAAGGAGGATGATTTAAAATAAACCTTTCAAAGTTTCTTTAGAAAGTCTCAAATAAGATTTGTTAATTATGCTACCTGTAGCATGAAATACCTAAAGTTTCTGATTCTTGAAAATGTAAAAATTACTTTCCCACCTGAATTCATTCATTCACTTTCCCACATTAATTCATTTCATTGAATTCATGATGAATTCATCTTGGTTGATTATTCTTAACGACATTCACTGTCATGTTTTAATTTGGCCTCATATTCATTAGTTACTCCATTCTTGTATTTACATACACTGATAAGTAATAGTTGCTTTGAGCAAGCCCTGTAAATTCCATCTTTGTTCTTTCCAATGTTTTTTCCTGAACACTGCACAATTGCTTCTGCTGCACCATTTGCATGAATATATCCATAAGTATCTTTCCAAGTAAAGTGTACTAATTAAGTGAAAAGAAGGATTTTTAACTACATTTAAAACATTGAGTTGATATCCATACAATGAATCTTACCTTCATATCAGGTATCTCCTTTGAAGGCCAAATGATACACATCTGCAGCATGTGAAAAATGATGTTCTGAGGTTGAAATGGCAGGTTATATTGGCTAATTCCTTTTTAGATGTAGATTTTCTTCAGTATGCATTTCCTGTGAGAGGAAATTTGTTTTTTAGACTGAATTTGTTGCACTAAGTGATCTAGAACATACTAAGCACTCTGGAATCCCTTTGAAAACAATGATATTATGAATTGTATGGGTCTACTGAAATTACCCTATTTTACCCTATTATTTTACCCTATTATCCTGAGCTGGTGATTTCATTTTCATTTACACTTGAAGTTAATAGCAACTAAAAACCCTTAAAAGCTTGTAAAACTAGCAATTAAATAGCAAAAGATATCATTAAAATATTGACATTATTGTTTGGAGTTGATTTATATGGAGTGTGTTTGGGTTTTTTTTCAGTTGGATATGAAATATCTGTCACCACTCCTGTTGGCCTATGAGGATAGGCTAAGAGAAAAGGATGATCTAAGTCTTGCACATGAGGCAAGTTACCACTTAATACTTTTACAACAAAGCAGAAATAAATCTATTGAAATTTCTCATATGGATTTGGTCAAAGCTGTTTTGTGTCTTACAGTAGAACTGACTTCTGCATATATGCTTGAGTGAGTGATCTTAATTTGTTTGGTTGTTTTTGTCATCCTGTTCAGCTGTAAATATTAATATTGTGCTTGCTTGTACAAAAATAGTACTCACAGCAGAACCTAGTAAACTAGCAGTCAGTAGTGGAAAGCATTTACTGTTATCACTCATAATGAGGATGCAACATCCCTATATAGCTGCTCTTTCCATTACAGGCCTGTAGATTTTTGTGATAGGAGGAAAAAAATATTTCTTATTAAGTGATAATCCCAATTACTTGTTCTTTGTAAGTATTTTTAGCACTGACTGAAAATGGTCATCAGTTCCTTGAGAATCAACACAGTGAACCAAGGCTGCTGTTCTCACCTGTGCCCACACATAACCAAATTTGAACAAGCTACTACACGACCTTTAGAGCACAATTGCTATATCTTTTCAAATACTTGGAAAAATGAAATCATAAAATAAGAAAAGCACCCAGGGTTTTATTGCTACAAATCCTGTGTTGTCCTCTCTTATTAGAGCATATTTCATACTAAAAATGTATAGTATCATCTGATAAATTGAGTCTCCTGAATTTCTTGAATCTGTATTTTAAGGATCTATAGCTTGCTCAATTTAAAATTTTAAAATTTAAAAAATAACACAATTCAAATACCCATTGTGTTTTTAACCAAGTACTACTACATTAATGAAGCAGCTCAGGAATTAAATACGCATGTCTGAATTAAAGAGCAGGAGTGAGACAGTACATTCTTGCCTAAGAACTAGAGTGCCAACCAGGCAGGCCTGTATTTTGGTATTTTTGTATCAATAAAAATTCAAATATTTACCTTTAAAGACTCTTAAATGGATTCCTTTGTCTTCCAGGAAGATATGAAGAACTTTAAAATGCGTGTTGAAGAACTGGTGAAGGAGAATGAAGATCTGCATGAACAATTAAATAAAAATAATTTTATTACTGCTACAGAATGGCAAGTGACTAATGAAAATTATTAGTTAGTTATTGTTGTACACAAACTTTTAAAACTATATATGTTATGGAAAGGTTCTGTACCTGTAAGGGAATTAAGTTTCTTCTGAAGAGTTAATAGGGTAAGGATTTTGTCATGTTGAAAGAGTAACAATTTGCAATGCCTGAAACAATGTGTAGTAAAGGTAAAATTCTCCAAGTGCAGTTTTGCACCTGAAGTCCATATAATTCTGTTCAAAATCTTGCAGATTACATAATTAACTTTTATACTTCTACAACAAGTGTGCCAATGACATAAGTTTTATGTTAATACAAAACGATACAGGAAGATAACTTCCTGTTATCAGAAGAATATGAAAGGGATTAAGAATTAAAACATGGAAAGCCTAGTGAAGTTAAATAATATAAAATATATATGAAGATTAATAACAATTTACCCTTTTGAGTAATATCTCTCAACTTTTCTGGCTATCCTTAGAAGAATAAATAGTATCTTAGTCTTTCAATATTATTAAAAAAGGCTGGTATTGATTTCTTTGAAAGCAGAGTTAATGCTTTCTGAGTTAATGATTTCTGTGAAGTCTTTTGGATTTTGTTCCTACCCTCCCTCCATCCCCCCCCCACCTTTTTTTTTTTTTTTTTTCCTTTTTTAAAGGAGAGGTTCAGGTGCGTTTTATAAATTGAGACTTTGGAAGATGGGTTTTTTTCTTCTTGGAACATAACTTAATATTTGGGTGATATTTTATTTATAAACTAATCATAATTGCAGGCACCAGCTGCAAACGCAGGCCAAATTAGTGTTGGAAGAAAACAAGGTGTTGATGGAGCAACTTGAAATTCAACAAGCAAAAGCAAAAGATAATCACAAACAGCATGTTCAGGAAGGTAAGGTGCCTGAATTGCTAGTTACTTGAGCGGGCCATAGATGGTACTGCAGGGTTCTTCCATCTGAATATATGCTTATAAAACAGTACTGAATACAGCTAACACTGCTGTGAAATCAGGCTCTGGATATCGACTGACAATAACACTTATCAGTATCACTTATTGGCACTGTATAGCCTACTCCATTTTGACTTGTCTTTTTTTCTGGAAAAAGTAACCAGATTTGCTAAGAATAAATTATAAAAATAAATGTTTTTATGTTTAAAAATACTTTGAAGTTAGTATTTATCAAGTAGTATGTGCTTAAGTGTTCAATTTAGAATTTGCATGGCTTTACTTACTACTTTACAGCCACTTTTTATTGCTTACAGTTGTTTTTATCATAGATGACAGCACTTTTTTCCCTTTATAGTCTGATACTGCCTAAAACTACATATATCTGTCAAGTATATAATCTATTATCTATTGTTGTTTTCTCAGAGGCTTATATTTACTGATTAAATCTTGAATTCAGAACACTACAGAAGATTTCTTTGACAAACATTAATTTTACTACTGTTACTTTTTTAACTAGTTGCTTCTTGATATCTCTTGAGCTAAGTGCTTGATGGTAAAATCTGAACTGTGTAAAAGTACAAAACAATCTGACCAATTGTTCACAACATTATAAAGCAGCTATGAAATAACTTCTGTCTGGCAAGCTGGAGTTCTACTAGGTAACTGAATTAGTCACACTGTTCTTTTATTTCTTCCCTCTACTTCTCCCCCCCCCCAAAAAGTTTCAAAATTGACTAAAAAAATGATAATCCTAGAAGATAAGAAAAGGAGTCAAGATGAAGAAATAGCAAAGTACCAGAAGCAGTTGGAAGCTTCGCACACTACTTGTGAAGAGCTGAAAGCCAAGCTGGATAGTAAAGTAGCAGCAGAGGAGCACTTTGCTTTGGTGAATGATTTGAAAAGGTATGTGTCTTTATATGCTCTGCAGAGGCAAAATTCTGCAAATCATTCAGATATGTACATGTCTACACAGTGTTTTGTAGATAGGAAGTGACCACAAACTTTACTATTCTTTGTTCTTTGCCACTTGGAAAAGAAATATTTCAGAAAAGTTATCTTGCTTTTATAAACAGTTACAGAAACAAATGCTACCTCTAGAGACATCTATGGAATTGTTTCTACCTTAGATTACATACTATATGTAGCTCTTGAAAACCTCCAGGAGGAGGCACTAAAACATTCTTTTTATTAGACTAATTACTCTATGAACACTGATGCACACGTTTTTCAGTGCATCTAAGAAGGTCTCATTCTTTTGCCCCCACCTTTAGGAGAATGGTTAAAGGATTCTGCAATTTTTTAAGTAAAAAGAATGAGTTTGTTTAGCCTTCACAACATGGACCAGAGATATTAAATGCTGTCATGCAGTATATTCTGTAAAGGTTTTAAGATATTCAATACATTTGTTCTCAAGTCTAGCATAACAGAAATTGTTTGTTTCTTGATGCAGTACCTTCCTGAAAAATTCTCAGACTTTTTTTTTGGGTGTTGCTAATAACTTCTTTGGGGGTAAAAAAAGGAGTATATTTGCACTGCATGGAATATCTTCGAATTCTATTCGAAGTGTTGTCCAATTAATTATCTGAATAACTTTGTTTATATTATGCTTCACCATTTTCTATATAATCATATTACACAGTACCTCTTTATGACACAACCAAACATTAAGAATTTACTAACCTTCCAACTTTTTTTTAAATCTTCACATGAACATCTTGCTAAGCTTATTCTTTTAGTGAAGTATATATTTAACATGCATTCTATACATTTCTTTTTTGCAGTCATTTACAACAAGAACAGGAGAAAAAGCATTGTGAGATGAAAGATCTAAGGGAAAAGATAGCATCGTTACAAGCTCAAAACAAGAAACTGCTTTTAGAGAAAAATAACTTCATGGCTGACAACAAGATCCTAGAAACTGAACTGGAAATGAAACAAAAAACAAACAGGTTGATCTTTCTTTTTTAACTTCCTATTAACATCTCATTGTCTCACTACTTACATTCCTAATAATATAGCAAAAATATCTGTAAAAATATTTCCACATCCGAAGCGTGCAATTTCTTAGGAAATGCAGTTACTCTGCAAAAGGTAAACACATCTGTCACTCCTTAAACACCTCTCTAACAGCACTGGTTGTTAAATAACTTTGCTTAATTGGATGTATTTTCATACACTCTTCTCCACATTCAGAGGCAAAGTCAAGCTTTATCTTTAATGAAAGTAATTAAGTATTGCAATTATTAATTTGCATTTTGACCTGAAAAATGGCTTTCCAGAACCTGCAGACTTTTTCATGCCCCTTCCTGTGGTTCAGAGGTAGACCCAAAGCATTTTGGAAATTAAAACCACTATTATTTTTATTATTGTGTTATTATTCTTACTACTGTTATGGTACCTAAGAAACAGGAGTTTTTAACTATTGCACAAATAGGTAAAATTTGTAGTTAATAGTTAATAGTTGTAAGTAAATAGATAATAATTACAGCATGTAACAATAATAATAAAAAGCAGCCCACTGTAGGCCATGATACTTTCAGGATTGCAAATATTGAAACCAGTAAATCTTTGACATTATATTTGATTTGACAGCAACATTATATGACAATATTTACACTTCTAAGAAGTGTACAAATTAATTTGTACACATAATAAAACTATTAAGTCTGAAGATCTTCCCTTTTATATTAATTTTGTAGGCAATTAAAGAAGAAAACGGTTTTTCTGAAACAACAGTTGGAAGAAGCTATAGAAAAAGAGGTTGCAGCCCATCACTATCTAACAAACCTTATTGGTTTGGTGGAGAAGACAGCTCAGGAACGTGACCATCTTATATATTTGGTAATTACCTTTACTTAATGTGGCTGCATTTCCATTCCCAAACCATTCACAGAGTTTCCTTCCAATCTGTATCGTAGTTGTCTCCTTTTTCGGATGCTTGTCTTCTGAAATATAATCAGTCTCCATGTTCTGGAATTAAACAGCAGAATTTTGCTAGACTAGATGGTACCAAATTGCATGTTTGATCTTGGATAGGATTGGCCCACCCACTTGTAGACATCCGAAGTGAAGGGTCCAAGCAGACTCCAAACAAAATACTCACCTTCTTATCAGTAGAGAACAAAAATAAGGTTATAAAGTGAAATACTTTCCCCGAGGTTATTCCATCCCAACTGTATAGCCATTCGTTTTTCCTTTTTTTTCCTCAAGATTGAGCAGAAGCTGACCATTTGGAAATGTGTAGGCTTCACCTGTCCAGAGGAGTTGTTTCCTGGATACTCAAAATTTCTCCTGTGCAGCCATTTTATATCTGTATCTTTATATGTCTCTTGTCCCCAAACGGAGAAAAGATCATTCTCCTATACTTTGATTTCCTTCATGTAATGTTATTTTTTCCTCAGTTAGCATTTACCAGCTGTTGACAGATTAGCCTTAGATAGTTGTTAGCCTTTACGAGAATCATTTTCAGGATTCTTTCTCTGTATTGGTTCTAAAGACTATTGGAGAGCCAGAGTTGTTTTCATCTTCCTTGATGTTTGTATTTTGTCCCCCTAAAGTAATGATTACATTTAGCTATGTAATGTTGGCAGGCCAAGTGTTTGGAAAATGAGAATCACGGTGTTCTCAACAAAATAGTAGAAGGCAGTCTGCGCTTAGGAAGATTAGAAGAAAAAGTTAAGGTAAGCAGTATTTTCAAGCTAAGTATTATATAAAGCACTACTTACTCTTGAATTAGAAAAATCAGTAATATTTGTCCGTATTCTTGTCTTAAAAAAAAAAAAAAAGGCAACAGTAGAGCAAAATTAGTTCAGACTTTGTCTCAGTATACAGATGGATCTAATGGAAGAGCCCTTCTGCTATCTCCAAGGAACACAGGCAATAACTGCAGTGAGAAAGCAAGGCAGTATTTAGTGTGAGCTATTCTAATTTCAGTTACATCCACTTAAAATTAACATTTAGACAGTTAACATTTAATCTGTATCTTTATTTATACACACACACACCTGCAAATGCTTTTAAGAATATTTTAATTCACACAGTGCTGCTCAGTCATACAAATTAAATACTTTTAATAAAATTTCCACTGTTACCAGTGGGATTTAGAACAAGGCTATCACGTATGAAATGGCAAAAAAAAAAAAAAAAGAATCTCAGAGGACAGGCTAGTACACAATAAATACAACTGTTGGACAAGCAGTAAGTAAAGTGTGCTGTAAAGGGTAGCTGGAAAATAAAAATTTATTTGCAGCTAATTCTTTTCATTTACAAGACAAACATACCATATGGCATTCACCATATCCGTTGCCTATACAGAACAAAGTACAAGCATAATACTTTCAAATTAAGGAAAGACTACTTAATGCAACCTACCTGCCACAAGCAAGGAATCACTGATGTGAAAACTGAGCAGCAAGCCAACATTTTTAGCTACTCTGTTTGTCCTTATTTTTGCCGTAACTATACTTTTCCTATGATCCTTAACTTCTAAAGGTATATAAAAAGAAAGCATCTGAAAAGCTTGGAGATATCAGTCTCAAAATGACTGAGCAGAAGAGAGAATTTGCTGGGAAGACTGCTCAGTACCAGCAAGAAATGAAACACCTTCAGCGTTTGCTGCAAGACAAACAGGAAACCCTCGATGAAGTGCTGCAGCAGAAAAGGTAAGTGGGGCACAGGAGAGAGCATCCCATTAGCCTGGATGGTGGAAGGGGTGGGGGAAGCAACTGCACACAGCTGCAGCCTCTCACTTTTCATCACAGTCCCCTTGGGTATATTCCACTTCTCTCTGCTCTCCCATATTTAGCTATATGGAAAAGACTCTTTTGAAATCCAACTTTTCCACCTTCAGAAAAGTATCTTCCAAAGGAAGAATTTATTCTGGGTGATTACTATGGTAGAAACTGTACAGTCTCTAAACTTCAGGAAAGAATCAATTCACAGTCAAAAATTGCCAACCTGAGCCTAGTCTCTGATGATCTCGGGATCTGTAAATCATCACGAGGCATTAATTATTTAATAGCATCTCCTGCTAAAGGCTGAAGAATCTCCTTCCCCCACAACTTTCAGGCTGGTGGGAATTTTAAGGAATGTAATACAATCTATCACACACACATGATAGATTTCCTTTTGAGGGCACCTTACTAGTCTTTTAACAAGTGACATAGATTGGCTACATGCTGAGTAACAGATAATTTTTTTTGTTTACAAGATAACTGTCATTGTTAAGGTCTTCTCTTAATATAAAGCATCTTTTAAAGATAACTTTTCCACTTGTGATAGATGTCATAGCACATTCTGCTTATCACCACACAGGAAAATAATTGGCTCTTTCCATTGCACCTAGAAAGAACTAAATTAAGCACTCATTTTACGAGTAATCTCTGCCATTTGTGAGACAATGGTTTTAAAAACAATATAAATAATGGGACTTAATATCATATGCACATTTCACTGAATGTATATTAACTGTTTGGATAGGTTTTTTTTTAAAATGAGTGTTATAATTTCACTTTAAAAAGACTGTAAAACAAGTTAAGCGATTTTAAAGGCATGGACCACAATCAATCTAGTTGAAACCCTACTATTTAGGTCAAGAGGGCAACCATTTTTCATGTAGTTTGCCTTTACTTTCAAATTTTATAATAGAGTTAAAAAACCATACTAGTTCAGACTTAGCTATGACCCCGCAATTCTTTATCTTATTTATTCTTTATTGTGCGTATACATATCTGGTGGTAGGAAACATTCTTGTAAAAAAAAAAAAAAGCAATTTTTTTTCTTTTTTTAAAACAAAGCAGCCTTTTCCCCTCTGCATACCTGAATTCCAGCTTCATGCCCATTGTTTTTTTCCAGGGGCTCCCATCACACCATAGAGAAATTTAGTTGCAGTAGGAAGTCCTAGCACTTTACCAGGCTTGCTGGATTACTCGCATTGAAAACTTCTCTTCTTCCATACGAGTAAAAACACCCCTGAAAACCATTTTTAAATTTTTTTTTTTTTGTTGTTTTCTTTAGGCAAGTGGAAGGTGAACTTGAAGTCATCTGGGAATCTACATCCAAAGAAAACAGGAGAATGAGAGAACTCTTACATAAATCTCTGGAGAAAAACAACATGTGGAATACTGTCAGAGCTCATGAGCCATACTTAGATGACGTTAAGAAAGACCTAGTTTATGGACATGATTTTAGCTATTGTGATGTGAAACCATCATCAGTTACAAATGAAATCCAACAAGAATGTCAGGGGTAAGAACAAGTGTGCCTTATGCATCTCATCCAAGAAAAGAGTCTGGAGAAAGAATTCTATTTTATTTTCTCAACACGACAAATGCAATAGAATGGCATGCACCCTCTTCAGAAAGTCTCTTATATGTTTACATTCAAAGACCTAATATCAAGAAATCTAAGAAAATTACTAAATAAAGTATGACCAAAGTGTGATCAAGTTTTGAGGGTAAAAAAAAAGAAAACAAAAAGCCAGTCTGTTCTTTGTTCTTTACTGGTGATCAAGTATCTTGACAGCCTAAGATTCAAGAATATCCTCACAGAGGCTTGCCTGACAAAATCTCTTCTTACCATTTTAAGGACAGAGAAAACTTTTGAAAATGTTTCAGTTTTGTCTTCCCAAGTGCCTTAAGGACAGCTGGTGGTGGCTGAATGTACAACTGTCTACCAAGTAGACTTAGGGGAGCCCAACAGTCACCCTGTTCTCTACCCTGGTTTTGCCAAGGGGACCAGATGTCAGCAGATTACACAGTCCTTCAGACTGAAGGGCCTTCTCCCTTTAGATTCAACAGTGTTGCAGAAAGCCTTTAAAGTGTTTTTTTACTATTATTTTTAATTCTCTGTAGCATTTTCTGCAGCAGTGCCAGCCTTCGGATTAATACAATGTGTATCTGTTATAACTGATGATTTTTCACAATATTGTATTTCACTGTTGGAGTAGTATGCATCAGCATGAAATAAAAGGCTTCTGAGTTAACATTTCATTTGTTGAATCAGCTTCTTGACTGTTGCTTTGTTTCCAGAACACAAATAGCAGAAAAAACATTCTTATAAAAATATCTATAACAATATAGCAGTTGTATGATATTAGAAATAGTGAAGAATCTCCTTTGCTTTGATAAAGGTTAGCAAAAAAGAGAACAAAAAATACAATTTAAATTCCAATATATACTCTTACTGGTGGGGACTAGAAAGTTTTACTGCTTTCCTGAGGCAGTCTCCTTCCCAGCAAGGTGGTGACTCAGCAGAACAGTACTGCATAGCTTAGGGTGGAGAGAGTACCTTGCCTTCCATGACCATTTTTAATAACTGTAAGTACTTTTATAGCAGCCTTCCTCAACACAGGAAAGTTAAAGGATCTATAGTACCTCACAGCAGTTATAAAATCCAAGGTTTTACCTGGAATGCACTCAGATTTCACCCTGATGGGAAACAGGACAAAATAAAATACTAACATAGCTAAGCCATAAATATAGGTGACCTATGAAATTAGTGTGAATTTAACACATACTTCAATTATTTATGTATTTAAGTACATAACAGTCTTACCAGCTCAGGAACAATAAAGCTCCAACGTGCCACATAAAAACCTTGTCTAACAACGTGGAAACTATTGCCATACTGTCTTCTCCCAGGTACTTAAGGAATAGCAGATCTTTCAATTTGTTTGGTGCTCCTGGGTTTTTCAACTTGATTATTTTAGAACTCAGCACTTCACACTAGCAAGTAGAACATCAGAAACTATGTGCAGGGTGGCTTTTTTTTTTTTTTTTTTTTTTTTTTAAACTATCTCGAGTCCTCTAGCTAAGCCAGTCCTGCCTCCTGTTATCTCTTCAACTAAACCACCTTTTCAGGTTTAGTTGAAGAGATACTTATAAGGAGGTAACTCACATGCAGGTGATATAAGCACGCACACTTACACCCAGTTTCCATCAAGCTCCATCTGAGTATTTACAGCTTCCATGTATGCTTGCAGTAGGCTTGAAAGCACACCAGGGAAAAACAATTATACCTACATTGTTTTTCATGGTTTTGAACATTGTTTTTGAATATATGACATAGGCTTGATTTTTAAGCTAAGCATCTTCCTGGCATGCAAATGCAACCTCGGATCTACATATGAAAATGGTTTATGTATCTGTTTTAAACTGCCCTTTTAAAAAGGTCCCAGGATTTTCAAGAAAGAAAAAAAAATGTGTGGGGAAAATCTTTTATGCATAATTCCTTGGAAATAGAAATGAGATGTTCAAAAATATACTCCATATTAGCTTCACTCTCCCTCAAGTTAAGTAAACTGGACATTTTTATTTTACATTTCTTCTACATTTACTCTCTGTTCTCACAGCTCTCTTTTAAGAGCGGGTTTAAAGGATAACACCTTGACAAGGGAACTTTAACACTGAACACATTCAGAAATGCTACACATGCTTCCTTATTTGCATATCATTAGAACACTGTGTTCAACTTTAAATAAGGTCGCATTTAACAAAATCACTAGCACCTTATCCATGCTCTGTTTTCATCGCACTTGCAAGGACATTCAGGGAAAACATGGATGAAGTTTTCCTTTTGTGGCTCAGCCTTTCTTTTTTGCTTACTAAAAATCTCTAATTTGGCCATTCTGGAAAGTAAAATCCTGGAATTGTTTCAAATTAACAGAAGTAAACAAGTTTCCAACAGTGTGAAGGATTACAAAAATAGAATTAATGATTGACAGCACTTTTTTCCAATTTCTTCTGATAGTTAGATGAGAAACCCATTTTCTTCTCTGTGTACACCTGAAAGAGCCAATTTCCCCCTACATTTCTTTCAGATAAAAGATGAACATTAGGACATTAGGTTTCACATATTTTTCATCTTACTTCCTTACAGTATGTTTCTATGTGCAAAAAGTATATGAATCATGTTTTCAATAGACCACTTAGTATTAGAAAAACTGTATGACAGGTGTTACACATAGGTTACACAGGTGTTACACAACTATATCCTTTTAAAAAAAAAGAGCCAAAAAACCGCACATATTAGTTTATTCATTAAAACACTCACAGAAATGAGATGGATTTTTCAAAAAATCCCTCCCCCCAACAGTGTAGGAGTCAGTTGCTTGAAAATGCAATCCAAGATAAGAAACTCTTAATGCCAGTACAAGATGTGCTTAACGAGCACTGAACACTTTGGACTTACTGTGACAATTAAATAGATATGCAGTCATGTATTATTTGAAAACTGGGGTTATAAAAGGGAAAAATTGTCCAGTAAAATTTTGCTCACATTAATTTCTGAGTCTTTCCAAATACAACAATAAAATACAATGACAGAATGCAGTGCCACCACCCATTTGCTGTTTAATCAACACAAGAGGGTCACTAAGGCATTAACGTCAACTGCAGCTCTGAAGGCTTCGACCTAGCTGTTCCATACCAGAGAAAAACAGCACTTTTACCATGTTGGACTGCTTGGATAATGAGATACCAAAGCAGGTTAGTTGCACAGTATGTGAAAGTGATGAGTCTACAGTTACTCGAGATCATTACTGTAATCGTAATTCATTAAACAGTCTTTAAGACCAAGCCCATCAGCTCCCTGTACACCAAGGTTCTCCCTTTACAACATGGTAAGCTTGAAAGATATCAACCATTTCCATTCTGAGAAAATGACTATGAGAAAGCACAGACAACAGGCAAGGGTTAAAACCCCAAGAAATCACTGTCCCTATCTGAGCTTCCTGTCTATGCAGACTGAGTTTGCTTGGTTACAAAAGGATGATGCCCTTTTACCTGGGGGAAAGGTGCTCGTCAGGTAACAGAGCCTCTGACACCTGCTGCTCATCCCCTTTTCCTTTACACTTATCAGGCCACAACTGATATGTGGTAAAAATCCTGCTAGCACCTCTACGAGACTATTCAACTAACTTGTACCAGTGGTGCAGAAGGCTCTGCAAACACCTCACTTCAGCAGCGCAAGCAGTTGAACAAGCAAGAAGATACCAGCGAAAGCAAACTGTACTCTATGTAATTCTCACAAGAACTATGAAATTCAAAGAGATTACCACTACATGTGACTTTTTATTAGCTACCAGTAACTGGTTATCTCACCCTTTTCCCCACAGAGACAAACAGGATTCCCCACCTGATAATTTACTGCTTTAACACCTTACTATTACATAATACTACCTATTGATAAGTTAGCTCTTTTTCCACTGACAATGTTAATTGCAAAGATACTAAAGCACAAGGAGGTGATTACCCAGTAACACTCAGGGTAGGTTCCACTTTGGAAAGTGCTTCAGGAAAATACAAAGTTACTGATTTCTTCTTCTCTAATTAGCATGTGAGAACTAAGGAAGACACAAAACTTGTAATCATTCTTCACATTTCTGTTAACATTGAGGATGAAAATAAAATTACTTCAAGTAATGTTTGAACCAAGTCACTTTAAGTAATGGGATGAAGTTCACAAAAGGAAACTGCATTGAGAAAAAGTATCAAAGGCAAAAAAAACTTTTGATCTCTGAGGGAAGCAAGGAAACAAACAAAACAAAAAGAACACCTAAAGAAAGTCAAAATCCTGAAGCTGGTAGGAGGCTATCCAACACATTCATGTCATTCTGTTTCATAAATTATCATCATGTACTTCATGGACATTATATATATATACACACACACACACACACCCCCCATGAGGACCATTGAGAACTGTAGTGCCTGCAATAATCAAATAGACAAATTTAAGCCTATTTTTCTCTCTCCAGACAGCATAATTTGTGCAGAAGTCACTCTGTACATACCAAGGCACATACTACGAAACCTGCTGAATATTCACAAGCCTGAACTCAAACCTTTCAAGACATTTTCCACACGCACTCAGTCAGCAGCCAACAAACTTGTCCTCATTCAGTCTAGGGAGCCTCTGAGGCTTCCCCAGGGTGGTACCCACACTGCAGTACTTCCAACTGTTCTCGTGCTTGCTGTGGTTTTCAGCATAGGCTTTAGAAACACTGAAAAATGCCTCTGGAAGGAGGATTACCTGGGTCACTACCGGCAGGTGTTAGTTTAATTCTGCATTAAACATGTTCAACCATGGAATCCTTTTAATGTCTTTGGTCAATAGAGGCCCTTGCCATTCCTTATCATTAGGATGGTTTGCAGAGTGTTTATCTTAAGTATTTCTCGCTTCAAGGGCAAGAACTCTAGTCCTATCCACCATGCCCAGGGAGAAATGATTACTTTTTTTTTTTTTTTTTTTTCTTCCCCCCCAAGTGATGTTCTACCAGGCACCCCCCTGCCCCTTAGTGCATGCTTTAAGCTAAAACACTTCAATCTAATAGTTCGGTATCAGAATCTTTCTAGACTCAGGATCACTCTTGCTACCCAGCCAAGTATTCCTAACTAGAAGTTTCAAATTGTTAAAACAATTAACTCAGTAATTCAGATGCATTTTGAAACTACTGTTAAAATATCTTGGCATTACCTCCAACTGTGTTGTAGGAGCAGAATACTGCATACTTTGAGCTTCAGTTACTGTGGAGATACCAGAGAGATTCTGTTATTCAGACAGATAAGATAAGGTAAGATGCCCTACAATGAGTTGTGAATTGCAGGTCAACAGTTTTCCCTAATTCTAGCCTAAAAGAGAGAGAGAGAGAGAGGAGAAAAAAAAAAAGAGAGAGAGAGAGAGAGCGCGCGAGAGAGAGAGAGAGAGAGAGAGAGAGCGCGCAAGAGAGCGAGATAAGAAGATACAAAGATAAGAAAAGTATTATCTACAGAGTTGATTGCAGATTCTCTAAGTGCTTATTATGAAAATCAAGGTGAAAGAGAATATACATGTGTTTTGTAATGATTACCAGAAAACATCTTGTTACATAGATTGCAAGAGCAAAGAATACCTGGAATAACTGTATGTACCCCACCTAAAGTCATTTTAAACCAGCTGTTTTATTTGTTTTTTTCCTTCTTTCATTTTTAAGCTAGGAGGTTGCTGTGACTTTCTAGCCAGAACATTCCTCATTATCAGCTCCGAAGAGAAAGACTCCTAAGATTTTGAACCATGAAAATTTAATGCTGCTGCACTGGCAAAGTGCACCAGGAGCTCTACCAGCTTTTCCTCTGGGACTGCAACTCCCCACTAGACAGACATAACTCTTCCATTTAGAGAAGCTCTGAACATTTATCCTACTTTGCAAATCTAAGAGCATTAGATACAGCAACATTTCTACGGTGTTTGTCAGCTTACATTTAGAAGAGCAGAAGTACTTTGAAGGTCCACTTTTGAAAACGTGGTTTCTCAAGAGCTGAGCATCTGCAGGTTTCTTCAGCTCTTTCTTTCTCCAGCTATATTAACTTTAATATATTTACACGCACTGAAATACTATGGTAGTACTTTAGCCTTATTTAAGTATCAAGTATTTGGCATTAGTAAATTTAATATTAAATTCAAAGGTTAAATATCCAAAATGTCAGAAGATAATTCTAGTTCCTAAACAGAATATATGTTACTACTTACTGCTGGTAGTAGTTAAATATATTCTGCATTGCAGCACAGATAAATTAGACCTTTATTATGTACAACATTTAAACTCTTATTTTGAAATTTACCAAAAATTCTGCCAGCAAGAAAAGCTCCATACTGCAAGGTCGCATCAGCAAAGGAGGGGACTAACAAAGATGAAAAATCCACCAGCTCTAAGGAAAACAAAACAAAACCGCCCCTCTCCCCCCTACCCCCCCCCAATTTATATAAGCAATTATATAATCACTCAGGACATACTGCTTCCAGCTAGTCTTCATCTTTACTATGTTGTAAGACCTCCTCAGCACTTCACTTGCTCTAAAAAGATGTTGCTCATCTTTATTTACCTATTTCTTAAGCGAGCAGAAAGTTTTTATTGAATGTGCTGCAGTTAACATAAAAGCAGTAAAATGGGGAATGTCTTTAAGAATGAAAACAAGCATGAAAGAAAGCCTTGCTACAGCAAGAACAAATGCATCAAACAAGAAAAGAAACTAAATCCATTATATTCCTCCGATGATATAACTGAGACTGTTTACACAGCCTTACTCCTCCTCCTCTTTTTTTTTTTTAATGTTTTTTTAATTTTGGTTGTTGTCAAGGGGGCAACATTTTAACCAAAACTTAAATAGGAAAATAAATACAAGTATCTAAAGAACATAGGCTACAGACATTTAGAGCTATATTGTTATCCCATCTTTCCTATTGAACATGCACAGGATGTCAGAGATCTTGCAATCTATAACCATGACTTAATTTGTACAGTTATTCAAGATGATTACATTCTCATATTCCACTTGCAGCATGTCTGCAATTACTCAAAAAATAAGGTGACCTCAATAAAGAATCTATTTCTTAAAGAATATCTATTAATGTTAGAATTCAGAGAAGAAAAAAATTGAAATAAACAAACCATCTTTCAGGTTAAAATGAAGTTCTCTTAAGCGGCAAGATTAGAATGGACAGTACCCATCGTGAGACACTGTTCAGACTAGAACTAGACAAGGCAGAAGGGTTGTTACAATTTGCTTAAGCATTGTTAATCCAAAGCAGAATATATGGTATTTATTACTTGCAGTAATGCAATCTCAACAAACATTAACCTTTAGTGACTAATGATAATAAAAGCTATATTATACACCATCTTAGCTATTTCCTGAATTAAAGTTGAAAATTACTTTTTATGATTTAATTGGTAAATAACACTTGAAAAGGTTCAAACTAACACTGCTTAGACAGGACCAACCTACAGAATGTTTGTTTCTGCAGTCCCTTGGAATTTGAACTGCTTGATCTCTACCTATACATTTGAGAGGAGAGAATTCTTCCACAGCTGTGAAACATGATTTCCCTTGTCCACAAAAAACCACAGCAGTGGAATCCTTGAACTTATTGTTTGCTTTTTCTTAAGTGGCTTAGGAAAGGATGGATTGCTGGTAGAAGTGCAAATCCTTTAACAAGCTTAGAGCATCCCAAGAAGATTAACCCCTAAAACAAAACTAGACAAGAAATGAATACACTTTTCTATAAGGAAACAGGCTAGGTGAGGTCAAGCCACTGGCAGAGATCTAACACCTATATTTAGAGGAACATTCAAAAGTCCAAAAAAGTTAAGGGATGGATTTTGCTTTCTAAGGCTGTTCATAATGTTATGTGAGTACTAATAGCAAGTCAGGTGCTTCTGCTGAGCAGGGAAGGCTCTGGAATTTCCAGGCTTTGGCTTCGATTTAGTCAGTATTTTAGAGATGACTCCCAGGAATGAAATCTGAAGCATTCAGAATAACAACATTACAGACAGAGACACATATGCTATAAAAATAGGGTAGCATTTTTCACAGAAGCAAGATTTCAAACATAACAAAAATGAAAAATTAATTGGAACTGCAAGTAGAGGGAACACAGCCCGCCTACTCAGTTGCTTTCAGGTTAATGTAAAACAAAGCAAGGATTTCTGCTCACACTTCCCTACATTCTTAACGTAAAAACAAACCAGCTATTTCTATAGGATGCAACTAACATCTGGATAGTTTATTTAAGGTATCCACAATAATGCAATAGTTACTTCAAGTCGATCTTCCCACAACGTTTTTGAATGAGAAATAACGTGACATAAAATTATTAGAATACATTCTTCAAATTATGGTTCACTCTCACTTTGTAGTATAATACTTAGGTTCTGGATAAACATTCTCACAAATGTAACAAAGCCTTTTTTTTTTTTAAAGATAAACTAATTGGACTATTGGTTTACCTGTGGTTCCTATCTCAAAGCTTCTTGGCTGAGAATGAGTTTAATAATTACCTTTTATAACCTCTGTACTTAAGTTGCTTCTGCGTATTCTGGCTTCAGACATGGCCATGTCTTACTGTCTAACTGCCTGGTAAATCTGGATGGAGAAATAAAGGAATAACACTGTACCAAGATTCCTGGATCCTGATTTGCACCAAACAAAAATAAACAAACAAGGTAAGTGAAAGTAGGAATTGCTAAAAGATAATGATTAAAACAGACTGAATACAAAACTTACGGGAGAGAAGTTGGGCACCATCACGCTTTAGCAGAATTCAGTGACCCAAACCCTGCATTCCTTACATGCACAAGTTTCTATTGTAGCTTGAATCGTGATGGATTTTTTTTCCCATCTTTAATTTAAAAGATAAACCAGTTGTGTTCATAGACTAAACATTCCTAAAGATCAGGTAAATGTCCTGTTAACTTAAAACGTCATACTAAAGCTAAGAAGTGTTAAACGCTTCTCAAGTTGCTTAAATATAAAGCATTCCGGAGTGACGGTTTCTGCATCTGCAAACAGGATCTTCAACATTCTGATTCTAGGAAACATAAAAACAAGGGCTGAGGGGAGAGGAGGCTTGTGATTTCATCAGCTCTTCAAAACCAGGAACTAACTTGAACCAAATACAACCTCTCTATCTCAATTTGTGCTTTATTCAAGTACTGTGGGAAACTGATTATGGGTTGGTGATGAGAAGAGAATTCAGAAGTCTGAATTTAAATTTCAAACGTCTTTTGCATTCCAGTAAGAATTAGAATGCAAAGTTGAGTAGAGATTCACCTTGAGTCAACACTGGGAAGAGTGATCCCCTTTTCTGCTGCAAGGAGCTGTTAATTAGCTTGCTACAGGAGATGACACTTGGTTTAACAGTTACTTACATCTCCAAAGAACTGAGATGAGGCCTACTTTAGTCAAGATCAGACAGATTGTCTCTTGGTTAAAAAAAAACAAACCATTTTCTGGAAGAAAGATTAAATCTGCTTGGACCCCTTGTGCCTGAAGGTTTTAAAAGCAGCCTTGGCAAGTGAACTCAGCTCGTTCCCATGAGTTTTTCTGCAATGAATACGACCTGACACAGAGAATCACTACTAGGTGTGTGTCAGGAATATCTAGACATTTCTGATGGATGAAGTGAACGAGACATCAGCAAACCTCCAAATACTTCAACAAAATAAGCTAGCTGAAATTGTTTTCATTTTTTTTTAGAGATTTCAACAAACAACCCAAATGGGTGAAGAAAACATGAGGAAGAGAAACATCAAGGACACCAGAGAAGAGGATGGACAGTCTGTCCAGAGTGATGAGCCCCAAACCACGAACCTACAGAAACAGGCAAAGTTTTTCATTTCTGCCCTTCTCCCAGGTGTGCGGGTGCATGGGGCTCAGGAGGAGACAGGAAGGGTGGTGGTGCCTGTGTACATCCACAGAAATTGCACTTATGTCCCAATTGGCACTAAGGAAAGGGGATTTCAACTGCACAAACTTACCGTTGAGATCCAAGTAATCCAAAAGATGGTTTAATCAAACTATACATTCAAGTAAAGTCCAAGTAACTGTGCCATCAAATATGTATGCTGGAAGAAAAAGACAATTTAGTAGCAGGAGTTGTGAAAAACCGAAAGAGAATCAGTAATGACAACTACTCTTATTGTATTAAATCAAAAGTAATTAAATTATTGCATATTACAAAAATGTCTCCTTCTATTTAAAGGTGGGCCTGATCAGTGGAATCTGTATGATTGTTGGTACAATTATTGGCTCAGGTATCTTTATTTCTCCAAAATCAGTACTTGCCAATGTCGGAAGCGTGGGTCCTTGTTTAACCATTTGGGCAGCCTGTGGAGTTATTGCAACATTAGGTAAATAAATAGTTAACTATGAGTTTCAATCTTTAAATTTTTGTTTTTACCATTTTTATATACACCACTCTGATTTCACAAAGTAGATAATGGTACCTAGACCCAAATCCATCATACACTGACAAAACAATGTTTAGGTAAAAATTTAAAATACATAACGCTGTTTCTAAAAGATAAATTGAATTCTCAAATAGTAGAGCACATTTTCATCTAATATGGAAATGAGGTTTTAGTTTTACTTATTCCATCTGCTGACCATAATAAACAGAATATATTTCCACCTAAATCAATGGCAAAATAATATGAAATTTACTGGCAGTGGGCTACACTTCTGCAGCTTTTCTACCTATATAATTTAAGTACAAGCCACTCTAGCATCTGATAATTTACAGCAAAGTAGCCCCTTAAAGTACTTGAACAAATAAAACAAGTAGTTCTTCATGCATCATATCAGGTACACAGCACTGACAAGATGCCAGCTACAGCAATAAATTCAAAAATGCCATTTCTCTTTCAAGTAGACTCTAATAGATATTTTACTTTGATTATTGCGCAGCAAGTTCTCTTTTTTTCTTCCCTCTTATGCTTCCAACTGCTAGGTCAGCCAGCACAGTTATCTGGATGTTTCTTTTACTTTTACAGTATTTACAGTATAATATCATACATACAGCAGATAATTAGAAAAGAGATCCCAGGAGTAACTACTTAATTATTGCATTTGTTTTTATCTACTTGCAAACAGAAAAACCTGCAGGAGTGGTGCTTTAAGATCTTTAATTAGACATAAAGAATAACGAATTTTGGACCATATTTTAATAGTTTGTTTATCCCCCCCCAAATTCAAAAACTGTTTATCACAACTCTGAAAATTAATTTGTGCTAACAGCAATGTTGATAAACCTCATGAAACAGAGCATCATGTATATCTAGTCCTTAACTTGTATCACCTATTAAAAAAAGCTGTTCAAAGCAGTTGTGGTTCAAAAGTGTGTAAACTAAACAAATAGTAATTACTGTGTTTCTTGTTGTTCAGGTGCGCTTTGTTTTGCTGAGCTTGGTACAATGATCACAAAATCCGGAGCAGAATATCCTTACCTTATGGAGGCATTTGGCCCAATTCCAGCATACCTCTTCTCTTGGACAAGCTTACTTGTCACAAAACCCAGCTCTTTTGCAATCATTTGTCTCAGCTTTGCGGAATATGCATCAGCTCCTTTTTACCCTGGCTGTGATCCACCCCAAGTTGTCATCAAATGCCTTGCAGCAGCTGCCATTGGTAAGATTTACACTTCTTAAAAAGAAGGAACAAGTTCCCTAATTACATAGTAATTTGTTTAGTTCCACCAGCTAATGCCTTCCAATATATGGGAGTTGCATATTGATATTGTAACGATTAATTCACACAACTTTTCAGTGAAAAGGCCAGGAAGCTTCCTAATACAATACAGCGAGTCCTCCCCATAATAGCTAGCTCAGAAACATTCAAAACCCATAGATTTTAAAAACTATACTTAGCCTAAGATTATTTATTTAAGAATAATACAGACACATGGTAAATACTTATGCATTGCAGAAGAATACAGGTATAGAGATGTTTCTTCTGTAATTCCTGTAATTCTTGAATTTATCAAAAAAATTTTTCTCAAGTTATTCTCAAAGCATGCACCTCTTCTAAAAGATTTTTCCTCACTCCTTTTTCCAGTTCTCCAAACTCAGTATGGTAAAAATATTATATGAGTAGTACTGACAAACAGACTGGAAGCAAAAAGCAGTGCCGTTACATAAGGAAAAAAATTTAAACGCAATATTTACTTAAATACTGACAAGCTAACATGAGAAACGTGAATTTATTTCTTACAGTGGTAATTACAATAGTGAATTCATTGAGTGTGAAGCTGGGAAGCTATCTTCAGAATTTTCTCACAGCTGCTAAAATGATCATTGTCACAGTCATTATTGTAAGTGGAATTGTTCTTCTTGCACAAGGTAATTAAATACACAATAAGTTGCAACAGTTAATTTCGTTTCTGCTCTGATTATTTTAAAAATCTTTCACTGACAGGAACATCATATCAACAACGCATTTTATTTATCACTGTTTTAGTGGTAGACCACTATTTTCTCTTACAAAGGGCTTTCAATTCTTAAGATCAGAGACTGAAAAAACAATTCAAGTTGCAAAGCATTTTCTGAGTGCGTACACAGAGATGTGTGTGTGTGCACATGCCCAATGGGAATTCAACACTAAATCAGAGCATTAAAAAGTATAAATAACAGTCTTGGAGAATATGAGGTTTCAAAAATAAACTGATGTTGGATTGTTTTTCATCCCATAGAAAGGAAAAAAAATGTTAGCATCGATCAATAACCAGTCTGTTTCATTTGCAGGAAAAACTGACAATTTTAAAGACTCTTTCAAGGACAGTAAAATTTCTATAAGTTCTCTCTCTCTGGCATTTTATAACGGACTCTGGGCATACGATGGATGGTAAGGTATCTTTTTGAATGTTATCATTTACACTTTAGCAATCTTAACTGTTTAGTCTCTCCTCGTAGTACTATAAAGATGCAGTGAAAAAAACATCTGACGTAATTGAGAATCTCTTAAATGAATCCCGGGGAGAAAAAAACAGAACAAAAAACTAACAAACAGCTGATGCTAATTGAAATATTTATCTTGCATTGTAATTTGGAAACTAACCTGTAAAACTGTAAATACTACTATGCATATTATAGGAACTGAAGAGTAAAAAAATATTTCAACTAGTCCACATGGTCTAGCAAAAAACATTACGTGAAATTTGTAGTTCTCACAAAAACCTTTGACTTACACCTGTAAGTTTCACAGACGAAACAAGTTACAGAACTCCTGTGAAGTGTTTGCAGACTCGATTCAGTTCTGGCAGTGCTACTGCTATTGTCTGGGGACTCAAACATTGAAAGTTTCAAGGCAACTTTATGAATTTCAGTTAAATGTTAAGATATATCTGAACTTCATATTACAAACAGAGAGGAAAAGAGAGTCATAAAGTAAATCAAGAGGTTGATAGCTGGATGAAAAGAAATAGTTTCAGCCCTGCCAATTTAATAAAGACCTCACCTATGAAAAATTGAAGGGGTAACACCACCACCACAACTAATCTGAGCTTCAAATAGATGGGCAATTCAAAATTTGACAGCTAGTAACACGGTATGATTTCTTTCCTTCTAGGAATCAACTTAATTACATCACAGAAGAACTTAAAGACCCTTACAGGTAAAAATATCTACGAAAGCAGGATTTTCTCAATAAGTCAAGCATTTAGTATTTTTCTTATACAAGTATCCTTGTCTTACCTTTTAAAGGAAGGTGCTTTCAGCACTAGCAGACAGAAGAGCTATTTATATCTCTTCACTTGTGATTTTTTCTTTTTTTGTCTCAATTCATGGCTCTGCAATAAAAACTGTAAATATATCTAAATAGCATATTGGAGACACAAAGTAAGAACCCTGGTTACTACCCTAAAGCTCCTACTAAAATAGCAATGCTGATACTGTATTACTTTTGCATTCTTTAGAAATCTTCCACTATCTATAATTATTGGGATCCCCTTGGTTACAGTTTGTTATGTTCTGATCAACATTTCCTATTTCACCGTTATGACTTCAACAGAGCTCCTGCAGTCCCAGGCAGTTGCTGTGGTAAGCCTTATTTCATAATAAAGCATCTAGTAAAAGACTCAGCATTGACTTATCTCCAGCAACAGCTCCAGTAAAACCCCCCTTCCAATGGTTTCAACACATCCTGCATCTTGAACACCAAGACAACAACATCCCACTTTTGCATGTGATGCATGAATCAACTCAGGTGTTCATTTGGCCAAGTATTTTTGGATAACAAAATGTACAACAAATAAATACAGATTTAATGATAAAAAGTGAAGTATTTACTTGCACATTTATGTATTCATTTTTAAGAAACACCAGCATTACAGAAGATGTCTAGTAGTATTAAAATCTTAATTTTAATCCCATATCCCAGACATTTGGGGACAGAGTCCTTTACCCAGCTTCCTGGATAGTTCCTCTCTTTGTTGCCTTGTCTACAATTGGATCAGCCAATGGAACCTGTTTTACTGCAGGCAGGTAAGCTTCCATTCTAATTTTTTTTTTTTTTTTTTAAGACACTAGTAAAAATATAAGTACATTTATTTGCCCACTTCTACACACATAGATATATACGTTCTTAGATAAGTGTATAACACTTACGTTAAAAAATTTGCAAATTTAACTATATGGTTTCTCCATCAAAAGGAAGCAGTGGCTATATCCTAGTTTGAAGAGAAGTTAGAAAATAGGGTTTGATTCTTAACTCAGAGCATGTATGGTGCAAAAGTCTTTCTCAAAAGTAGTAGAAGCAGTCTCTCTCCAAAACAGAAAAGATTTTAGCAGTAAGAACATGAATATATGACCAATGGTCCAGATCAGAATTGGAAAGAGAACCTGTTTCAGATGAACTGTTGCAACATTTCCAACTACTATTTTGAAATAAAGAAGATACAGAAGATTAATAGATAGATTTTTGATATAAAGTGAACTAAAAATGACATACCCAGTTAAAAGAGAAACTAATATGTTTTTCCTAAATTATTTTTAGTAAAATAAGATGTACAAACTAATTTAAAAACAACCAGTTTCAAGCTCATTCCTATACCGTTCCTTAAATTCCAGTGTGTTCCAAAGCAAGCCCAATGTACACAAGAAAACTTCTGGTCAATTGTAGCCACATACTAAAACAAACATGAAAAGTAATATACTCAAAATTTAAAAATCTGTTTTTTTTTTTCTTTTTAAAGTAATGGCACCTAAACTTTAAGTACCACACTAACTAGATTACCTTGTTTTTGTTTTGTCAGACTTGTTTATGTAGCAGGTCGTGAAGGGCACATGCTCAAGGTGCTGTCTTACATTAGTGTTAAGCGTTTAACACCAGCACCTGCTATCATATTTTATGTAAGTATGCATTCTAAGCATAGAAAACTGTCAACAACAAAAAAACTCAAGTGATACATTCTTCCAGAATTGCTTACCATAGTGCTGATACAGAACTATCTCTGCAGAATCGTGATCTTTATACAACTACATAAACACAAAAAATGCTAAGTATGTATTAGGAATAATATATAGCTAGGTCTCGTAGTTTGAAGTTCAGAATTGGACTTACAAAAAGTTAATTATTCACAATGTGACAACAAAATTAAAAGAAATACTAAAACTGTTAACAGACAAACCTTTATTCCACAGGATGTGGCTGAAAGTTATTACTATTATTTCTTCCTTGTAAGAATGCATTTATATTTCTTCTAACAAAAAAAACATCTTAGCAAATTTAAACTAAATCTAGAAAATATTTCTATAACTTTATCATTTATTTTATCACTTATTTTACTAGTAATCTTCACAGTAAAACAAGCTAATTTCAATTCTGGAAAATTCAAAAGTTCGTTTCTCTCCCAGCCTACAATGACCTTAACCTCCCCCTCCCTCAAGGCATAAACTCTCCTTCTTAAGTTCAGCATATAGTCAGCAACAAAACAGATCAACATAGCATTAATACTCTCAGTGCACCCATACTTTTAAGTGGCTTGACTTAAACATGTTTAGCAGGACATAGGTACTACCTTTAAAGACGCTACAATTTGCTCACGCCCAAAATTTGAAATGAAAGACAAACAGAAAGATGCACATAGCACTGTAAACATACACCCATACCTACACATAAGCCAACTCCACCCACAGATATCATTCTGGAACACTATAAACATACATCCATGTCTACATCAGTGAAGTTCACTGATGTAGTATAAGAGCTATACTAATTTTTGTTTTTTCCCTTTCAGGGGGCCATTGCTATTATTTATATTATCCCTGGTGACATTGAAACTCTCATAAACTATTTTAGTTTTGCGGTCTGGATATTTTATGGCTTAACCATATTTGCACTCATTGTTATGAGGTTTACAAGAAAAGAACTCAAAAGACCAATCAGGGTAAGTTGAGCATTTGTTTTTTTTCCCCCTCTACTTCCATAAACAGTAAAGCTGCATTCAATCTAAAAGTTTGCATTTGAGGCACACACCTTCCTGTGTATCTTTAGAATTAAAAACAAATGGATAAATGGGAAAAGGAATAAAGGAAACCTCACCATTTATTGGAGGTTCCATTCCTTGCTCAAGTTTCTCACTGGAGCATCAACATGCACTCCTCAGTGGGTGAAGAGTCAGCTAGTGATGCTTTTCACTTGTACAGACCACAGGCAGAAACGTAGGTGCAGATTCCAAGGTCTGGAAATCTGCAGCCAGAGAACTAACAAGGAAAGAGCATCTGAAATAAGAACCAAGGTTCACTGCACTCGAGTCAGCTCCTGAGCCGTATGGCGTTACATTGCTATTCTTGCTACTTCTTCCAACTGCCTCCTCTTATTCCAGAAATGTTTAAATGTAAAATAAGAAATGCAATGACAATAGCTTTCTACTAGCTTTTACTATGAAATGTCTTTCAAACACAACATTAATAAAAACAGTTGAAGAATTTGCTAAGAATTTTTACGCTTTCTGTCTTGCAGATACCCATTGTCATTCCGGTCATAGTGACATTAATCTCTCTTTTACTGGTATTGGCACCAATCATTAGTGCACCTGAATGGGCATACTTATACTGTGTTTTATTTATGCTCAGTGGACTTATATTTTATGTACTTTTTGTTCACTTTAAATTCCACTGGGCTCAAAAAATAACAAGTAAGTATACTGCAGATAGCCTGCACATTCAACAGAACATTACTAGGCAACAAAAAACAGTCCTTAGCCTAATAAAAGCTCACTATATGGGTCCATCCCACCTAAACTGTATCAAGGGCAGGGAGGGAGGGAGGCAATTTTCCCGACGACACAAGGAATACATAGTAAGCTTCAGTAAAGACTTTATTTTTGCCCTTCAAAAATCTACTGACCTCTGATGAAAGCAGCAAAAAATGGCTTTACAGTAAGTTTTGAGAAATAACACAGCACAGTAGTAGCATGAAAAAAATGAATTTAACAGTACTATTTAAACTGTCGAGTTTAGCTTTCCAAGTCTTATTTCAGAACATTGCTCTAGCCAAAAGATCAGGAGACATGCATGGATATATTATGCCACTAAGCACTCTGCTGTCAGCTCAATTTATCAATTTTTAATAAAGAGAATGTTAACAGCATTAAGGGCAAAAATTGATTGCATTGCTGCAGAGGAAAGTCAAAGAAGAAAAATATAAAAATGCGACTATTCATGAAAACAGTTTTGCATAACCTTAAAAGACATTCTTAACTATTTGCTTGGAGAACTAAGAGGATACAGATACCATCAAAGGACTGGACCAGACAGAACTGACAGAATTAGCAGTTTTAATGACATTAAATACTGTCATCTGTCTTTTCCCTGCAGCCTCTGCCGTTTTTACACACTATGTTGTTAAGCATCTGAAGTAGTGTAACATATGAAATGGAGAGAAAGAAAAGGAAAAAAAGGAATTTGATAGCTAAGATCTTAGCATCATTTTTACCTGCCTCCTCCATTTTTTTTTTTTTTAAGAAGTTTTCAGTGTTAGTGCAGAAAAGGAGAATAACTATCGGTTAACTTTCTCACTTAGAAAAATAATACAAGACATTACAAAATAAAGCCTCTAATGATAACTTCTTCTTCTCAGAACCTGTCACTATGCACCTTCAGATGCTTTTGGAAGTTGTTCCAGCAGAGGAAGTTACTGAATAAAATATTTTGATATGAAGCTGTTTGTTGAAGCTGTTTCAATTTAAACATTTATGCGTTCTGAATTAGTATGTTTATCCTGGTGGATGCTATTTTTGCAACTGTATTTGGCATATAAGATATTTGAGATATGAAAAAAAAGAAGATTCATACCATATTACAAGTAGATGCCAGAGCTTTTTTATTACTATGAATACGGTAACAAAGTACTTCATTTTCTGCATTAAAATGACTTAGAAAAAACACCAGAGAGTTTTCAGTTATGAAGATACTTACCACCAATACTTTGTCAGGATGCCCACTGTGTTCTGCTGCTGAAAGAACCAAGTAGCTCCTATTCACAACATAATCTACAACAGGCCCCACAAAACTGTAACGTAAACACAAAGCAACTCTGCTCTCTCATGTCAAATGTTGGAAATCAAGTAAAGACTGAGGAAATAGGGATTAAAGCAAAAATGAAAAGCCCAACTGACTGGAAGAGACAGAAAAAAAGTCTTGCAAGGCAATAAGTAAAAGCTTCTCAGGTATTTGTTCAAATGGCATTTAAGCAGAAATAAAAAGTTAGCTTGTAGACTTGCATACAAATGCAAGCAGCCTCTGTTCTCCCTGCTTAGGGCAGACAGATTCTGGTTAACATCTTTTATACTCCCTCACTGCAAAGCGATAAAAACCCCAAACCTCCACACACCTCCAAGACATATAGCAACATTTTAAGCCAATTAGTTTCAGAAAACTGACCAAAGTACTGAAAACACCGATCCTTCCAACACCAAGTTGCAAGTGTATTCATTTCAAAACAAAATATTGAGAAACTCTTCAGGACACAAAGTTCACACCAACTCTAACCTAACAGCTCGATGAAAGAATCTTTTTTCTATTTTTTCTACAGCTATATACAACTAAACAAACCATATGTTTCTATATATTTCACTCTTGGTTTATATATACAGAAAAACATTCCCAAAGGTACATATAAAACGATGTAACTAATTCACTTAAAGGAAATTTTGTGGCTATAGCTTCTCCTTCACTGTTCTTTATACACTGGCTCTTGGCAGTTGCTATCAGGGTGAGGGAGGTTTTGCCTTCATCTCATATATGAAGTCTTAGTTCCAAACAATCTTGATATTTAGCAGGCACATCCCAATGGATTTAACTTCCAACAGAAAAAAAGCTCTTCACACTGTATTTAGGTACGAGACAAATCCAAGTAGAGCAAAATGTGCATGGTAGGAAAACATCCTCCTCCACTAGGCTTTTTAAGCTGGTTGTTCAATGCTGGTCAGCTCAGTTAGCATGACAGGATACAACATGATCAAAATAAAGTTAATTATTTCCATTAAAGTTCTTCTAAGGCAATTAAACTTCACAAATATCTATACCCAAGTGAAGATTATAATTAAGCACAGCTATAATCAGGATCACCACGGTAAATATTTTTCTTTAACCACACATTTACTACCTACTGCAAACTTTTCTGTTGCACTGCATTTTTCCATTGGCATCAGCAATATTCTTCAATAGTCACAAAGAACAGAAAAGCTTTCTTGAGTGTTTATGAACACTACAAAAAAATATAAAGTATGTCACAGCAATATATACTATTACAGATTTTACCCATTCTTGAAATAAAGGAATACATACAGTGTTTCTTGAAAGAAAAATCCCTCCCAAAATACTCTTAACCCTCTTGTTAAAAACACAAGTTTAAAACTCTATTCTAAATCACTGTGTCGGGAGGACCGCAAAATGCACTGAGATCTACGAATGCAAAGAGATCAATACCAGGTTTGTGTATTATAAATGGCTTTTAAATTTGACATAAAATATTCTTGACAAGTACAAATACAACAGTGAAACAATTTCCTAATGCTGAACCAGTCAGATGAGAATTACCTAGATTATCTAGATGACAAAGGATGTTTGGATACATTGAGACGGAATGAGTTCAGCAAAAGCATTGATGGAAAGTGAAGATGCTGAGATAAATACCGAATCTCCGCAGTGCTCGTTCCAGGAAAGCTGTACAACTCAGAGTTTTGTACCATCTCAATACATCTCCAGCCAAGTAACAAAACTAAGCTGCATCAACACTGCAGCAGACACCTTAATGACACAGACCCGACACATGTGATGATCACTAACAGAAGTGACAGTGTATGCATGAAAGGGACATAGTAGAAACAACTGGTCACTAGAATTTATCTAAAAGAAAGAAAGAATAACTATCACTAATACTGCAAATTCATTCAAGCAAGTAAACTAGAAGCTCTGTTAACTGCAAGGAAAATCAAATGCCTCAGAAACTAAGTTTAATCTTTGCATTTATTTTTACTGTTTGGACATCACATTTACATATGTGCACACCATCAATAAATGGAATTTTAAGGTGAAGGCATTGAAAAATATACAGTGTTTTGTGAAAGTCAAAAGGCAAGAATGTCATTTACTATTTGCTTCCTACATAATTAAGGACAGTTCTGCAACCTGTGTAGTTAGTTTCACCAACTTGACTGGAAATACTCATAGAATAGAAACAGTATTTTGAAGCATAAATATTAGTACAGGAGAGAAATTTATCTCCAAATTAATCATCACTTTCTGTTTCACTGTCTTCTGAAGAGTCCATCCATTCTGTTACCACATGAGCATAATGCAACTTTTTAATACCTACAAGTAATGAACAGAAACATTATGAAGTGAGAAGATCAATAGTTTCACAACAAATAATATTCCAAAGTGTAAGAAAGTGCTGTAGACTACAATTCAGACCAAAACACTATGATCTACTTTATTTTTGAAACATGCTTTTCTAAAAGAAAAATTCCTTGCTATATCTAGCCATGTAATTGAGATGTCTTCCGAAAACAAAAGAAGGTTCAGTCAAGAGTGCCACTGTCTGAAATATTCAATTGTTTCAGATATAAGCCTACACAAATATTAACATGCTTATTTTATGCATGATGAGCATCAACATTTGGTTCACTTCTTACCAACTGGAAATGGGCCTTTATCCTCAAAATCTTCCCAGTGTTCAAAATCCAAAGACACATGAAGATTCTGTTAACAAAAACATTGTTTGAAATACTCCTTATGAGGCACAGTTAATATGTTTGGAACATTTAATAATTTTCAAATTCATTTCCATTTCACCTTATTTTTCAGCAGCTTGCACCAGAGCTCTCTTTCCTCTTTTGCAAGGACAATAACAGCCTCTTTATCCTTAATCACACACACAGACTTCTCTGCAAGTATGGGCTGGTGCAGTTCCATGTCGGCCAAGTAAGATTTGTCTCCCGAAAAAGCACTATGTCAAGAAAAAAAAATGTAGAAAAGCTAAATAAAGGCTGACAACAGTCAAGTTTTATGCTTACTAAACTTGTATTTCTTAAACCTACCTGAAAACCACCTTCTCCTTAGAGAATTCACATTTATAATCAGCTATACTTGTTATTTTAACTTTCACTGTAACAGTTTCTTTGTTCTGAAACCATTTTATTTCTGGATAAAACCTAAAATAAAGAGAGTTAAAACACAGCTTAAGGAAGCAAATGAGTGTACAACCATGATTCTCCCTGTAAGCAAACAAGCAGCTGAGCTCTAGCATTTGGATTGAGTACTTAAACATAATAATTTTACATTGTAGAATGTCAGAAAAGCACATGATATCCTGTCAGCCATGAACTTGCTACAAAGGCACTACAGTCTCAGTCATTGGAGCAGCACATCTACTAACTGAAGTGGAAAGAAACACAGTGCATGCATCAACTATCATTAAGCGTACTGCCTCATTTTACTGCATCATAATTAATCTTGAAACAGCAATGGAAAAGGTAATGGTAACAAGATCAACCTCTAAAAAGAAAGCAAACTTTTTAACCAGCCAGGCACACATTTCAGCAAGGTTTTCAACCACATACTCAACTGCTGTTAAATCATAGGATGGTTGAGGTTGGAAGAGACCTCTCAAGATCATCTAGTCCAACCCCCCGGCTCAAGCAGGGACACCCAGAGCATCTGGCAACTGGGATAAAAAATTCACTCTCAGCAGAAGACAAGGAACACGAGCACTTTTAATTTGGCAATTTCCCCTCTTCTCTGCCTCAATTCTTTCCAACTGAGACTTCACTCAAATTATATTGCAACCGATAGAAGATAAACCCCATTAGAAGAGTGTGATAGCAGTTCATTCATGTTGCTTCTCTTATTCTTTGAGTCCCATACAAGCTCTCATGAACCTAACTGATGAGTCACACCTCAATTTAAATTACTACTGAAAAAATCCTCCATGTGGCAGCAAAGCTGCAAGAGAAGAAACATGCACATTCAATCTTCAATAATCCTTTTTGTTGTTTTCTTCCTCCTCCTACTCCAACAACTTTTCCAACAGATTAAAATACATGTACATAAACACAAAATATCAAACCATGGCTAGCATGATAGGTAGAACAGGAAAGAAAAACAAAAAACAAAACAAAAAAATCCAAGAAAAGCTGTCTGTTCCCGAAGTCCATTCTTCAGGAAAAACTGAAGAATGCTTAAAGATCCACTGTGTTCCACCTTTCCTACCAACTGCAAGTAGGATATCCCTTAGTATATTCATAAAGACAGCCTAGCCTAGATAAGAAAAGGATTTAACACTTATTTCTACTGCATGCTCCACAAATTGTCTTATCCACAAAGCACCTTACAATTTCTTCCTAACAGGCATCCTAAACAGTTGCAAATCTACATTACTTGGATCCATATTCCAAAATGAAAAACAGGCCATAATTCCATGTTGCGGGCACTCACTTTCCAAACAAAATCAGATTTCTGTTCTTTTGAAGAACAAAGTCACATCAAGGACAGACACTCAAAACCACTTCATGTCATTAAGTATCAATACTCAGCAATGGATAGATAAGTTATAATTAAACTATATTAATAGATGGAAATAAACACAAGTAGTTCAAAAAGATAAAATAAAAACCTAGCAATTACTCATTCTGAATTTTTGTACCATTTATGCTGATGAAGGGTAGAGTCTTCTGCTTCTTTAATTTCAGCTACATCATCTGAAAATAAATAAATACCTTTTGGGTTTCTTATCTGTACAGTAGAAACCAGACAGTTCCAGACTATCATAGTAGTGTCACAAAAATAACTTGTCAGTGTTGAGTGCAAGTATATATTTGTAATTATACTGGGTACTCCCCATTCAGAAATATTTCACAAAGTTACTAACTCATCTGAAAACTTTAACTGAAAAGTAACTATTATAGTTGGTATTTAAAACAAAACAACCAATTCCTTCCACCACATTTTTCTAAGTCAAGAAAAAGATTTTTCCGATCTTTGAGGACTTAATTGATAGGTAGCATTTAAATTCTTATAATGGCTACATTTCACAGTTTGAAAGTGATATACAAGATTGGAAAGGAGTTGAGTCTACATAATTATGTGCTTTGAAGCTCTTTTTAAGTAATAAAAGAGACTGTAGAGAGTATTTAACTCTGAATTTTGCCAAACACTAGTCGTAGAACATAACCTATCTCCTCTTTAAGCTAAAGGCAAATTCCAGGCAGAACAATTTCATCCTTTTCAAATATTAAAGACTTCATTTTTTTGCACTTTCTTTACTGAAAAACACCCAAATCCTTCTCCTCAGTAAAATAAAACACATTTACCATATGGATGATTCTCCATAGTCATTTTGGAAGAACTACGGCTTTCATTAGAGTTTTCTTGTATATTTTGCAAGTTGCACATATTTTGTGGACTGGTCATTTCCTTCTTTAATCTTGTGGACATAAAAAAGGCATACTTTTAAAAGAAAAGTTTTACACAAACTTAATAGCTAAAGTATTCCTAATCATACTTGGAAATTCTTTCCTTCCTTTTTCTTTTAAAAAGAAAAAAAAATTGTACATACAACAACTATATATTTTCTTAGAGCTGTGTATTGACTAGTAAGCACTCAAAAAGACCCAAGTGGTCTTAATAAAGACAAGAGAAACCGAGTTGAGACTCAAAATTACCTACCTTAATGGCTAGTTTTGTCACAAAAGAATAGTCAGAGAAAAGCACACATCACAAGCACCATTATTTCCACGTCTAAATGAAAAGTTCATATTAAGATTCAGTAATATTTCTGTTTCTAAATATCCAATTCAGTGATTTTTCCCTATACTTAAATAAATACAAAAAAAAAATCCTTCTAGACACTTACAAAGCCCCCAGGTTCTTCTCATGAGCTGGTACCTTCACATGTCTGCACAGCTTCTGAAGTTGTTCTATGTGTTCTGGATTGTCTGTTCCTAGCCCCATGGACAAAATCTCAGATCGAACATTGTATTCATTGACAGAGGTCTTCAAATTTGAAAGCCTAGTAACTCGAACCTTGAATTCCAGAACATAAAAGATGAAAACAACAGCTTATAGACTGTCATCACCTCTAAGCTGTTCTTCAAATAGAAAACACAGTAAACATCTCACAGCAGTAAACACATCCCCATTCATTTACGTGAAACATACTCATTTATGTGAAAAAAAAAACAAAAAAGCTTATTTCCAAAATGCATTTTTACTAGCTGCTTTTGGAATACTCTGAATGACATTATGAATTAATCTGCTGCTGTTACTTCAATTTAACTCTGAATTCAAGATAGAATATGTGAGTGTGCCTACTCAGAAACTAATATAGATGAATAGCGTTATGCAGACACTGAATAAAACAATAAGAGGTAAGAAACCTATATATATATATATCAATAAATTATTTTTATCTAAACTCCTAATGCCATAATGACTTACCATTGGGTCAACCCAAATAGTATTTCCCAAAGTTAGCACTACTTTTGCTTCATGGGGATTTCCTTTGATTTTGTGATAAATGTGGCTAGTAACCTTAAAAACAAAGGAGCAGTCTGTTTTAGATGTGCAAAAACATAATTTTGCAGTTATTTTAAGCTCTTCAAGTTGTTTCATTAAAATTAACCATGATAGAGTATTCAGTAAATTATTTTAATTAACTGACAAAACGCTCCAAATATTAACAAATTAAAATAGTATTACTCCTAGAAGATGGCGTTTTCTTAAACGAATGATACTTAAACAGATCATCTTACAGAGGACATCCTTCCCCTGTTACTCCCTATCTTCACAGCTATCTTCAGATAGGTTCACTTTATTATCTTGCAGACATAAAAATTAAGAAAATTAACTTAAATTACCTGAACCTATCTGTTGGCAGTATTAATACGCAATGAAGTTTGAGAACTCATACTTTTATAACTGTTTTTATATAGAGACAAGGAAAAAAAGATGAACATTACCCTTGGGTTCCATTCAATTTCATTATCAATGGGCTTCACACTACAAACTATAAATTCCACAGCCTGAGGTGGCAGACACTGAAATCTTGCAGGTAACTGAAGCAGCTGATGGCTCTCAACTTGACTTATTCTGCCTTCATCTACGTATTTAATGGTAACATTAGAAAATAATTTTTCTTCTTTGTTTGGGGAAACCTCTACCACCTGAACCCTTCACAAGGGTTAGAAAGGAAAAATTAAATTCTTATTTATAATATCAGTTGTAAAAAACTTAGAATTTACTTTTCTAATAGTTTAAAAATTAAATTTTTACAGTAAGCAAAACAGAAAATATATTTCATGTTAAGATGTTACATATTTTTATAAAATTACAGAAATGCATATGCACATGGGCACTTATTCACTTTAGTTTCCGTATAGAAACTTAGAAATTTCTTTCATAAATAGCAGAAGTTCAAATATTTTATACTGAAAAAAAAAAAAAAGAAAAAAAAGGAACATTTTTACCTGTGAAAAAGTGCTTCTTCATACAATGCATACAACGCTAGCCTTTCCACCCTTTCAACACAGACCTTATTGCCGGGGTTCTTAAAATAATCATTGATTTCTTCAGCAAGAATTGCATATTGGTCCTTTTGTTTATCTATTATGCGACCAAAGTAGTTTGTTGCATTTATAATATGGAGAGGCAATATCTGCAACACAGAATATACAAAGGGAGAAAAAAAGAAACTAAAAAAAAAAAAAATCTAAATGATTTTTGAAGTTAACTCATGTTCAAGATACATATGTCTTTCAATCCTCACTTCTAACAACATGCATTTCTCTTTCCACCAACTTCTTCCCCTTCCCTTTAGAATGTTAATTCTCATCTTCTGTGCAGTGAACTTTGATTATTAAAAATCTACAGGAAATTGAGAATCTTTATTAATTTTGGTCAATGATCTCAGTTTACATGAGGAAATAACCAGAACATATTAGCCCTGCCAACAGAAAGCTAGGCTATAAAAATCTTCATTATTAAGGCAGAAGACAGTCAGAGAGCAGCTTAGTCACCAGCAAAATGTTTTCCTTTCAGATTAAGGAATAAGGAAAATATTTTACACTGCTTGTTTATGCTGTAATCTTGCAAGTCCAAGGTGAAAAACAAAATAAAAAAAAATCCCAGTGACACAGTACATAATAATATTAGTGGAACCTGAGAAGAAAAATAGTGATGTGCTAAATATGGCTACTTAAGATCTGCTCTCTGTACCTGAAAACAAGAAGAATACTAGTAACTTACTGTCACACACCCAGGTGTTGCTATAATTTTATCTGTCATATCTGTTTGTACATTAATGTGATGACGATCTGCACACACTCTCCTATTCCTATATATTAGGAGAAAAAACAGTTTAGAAAGCAATCCTTTATTTTCAGCGATAAGATATTTTGATGCAATTTAAAACACTTCAAATACCGAAGTCTGTACAAGTCCCAAATGAGACAGAAATTGGTTACCAAACAGTACCAATGACTGAAGGAGATAGTTTTGACACTTTTATCTGCCTGTCTTAATGAGTTAAGCTTATAATAAAAAGAACACCTTATTTTAGACAAAAACAAGCATTAAAAATAGCCCCCCTCCCCCCCCCATTACTCCTAACGATCTCTTCCCTGAAGTCATAGAATCATAGAATCATAGAATGCCGAAGGTTGGAAGGGACCTCAGAGGTCATCGAGTCCAACCCCCCTGCTCACGCAGGGTCACCTAGAGCACGTTGCACAGGGCTGCATCCAAGCGGGTTTTAAAGATCTCCAAAGAAGGAGACTCCACAACCTCTCTGGGCAGCCTGTTCCAGTGCTTTGTCACCCGCACAGTGAAGAAATGCTTCCTTAAGTTCCTGTGGAACTTCCGATGCTTCAGTTTGAAGCCATTTCCTCTAGTCCTATCCCTGCCCACCACTGAAAAGAGGCCGCCCCCCTCCTCCTCACTGCCTCCCTTGAGGTATTTATACACGCTGATCAGGTCCCCCCTCAGCCTCCTCTTCTCCAGGCTGAACAGACCCAGCTCTCTCAGCCTTTGCTCATAGCGCAGATGTTCCAGGCCTCTGATCATCCTGGTAGCCCTGCGCTGGACTCTCTCCAGCAGCTCCACAGAGCTGTCATAACTGACAATGTTTTAGCTTCCTCCCTCAGACACTACTTATGGTCCATTTTTACACAGCTCAGAGATAAGTTACCATCCACGTGCTCACCTCTAAGGAAGGTGAGGATAAAGCACATACCAGCCAAGTGAAACTGTGCCTAGAATAATAATCAATCTGTGGTTTGAAGCTCACTCAAGTACATCTGAATCAGTGCTAGGACCATAAATTATGGCACCAGACTATGTACTGGTCTCCAGAAAAAACATGTTCATTTTTTGTTCTTATAAAAGTACATAAAGACTAGCACAAACAAAGCAGTTAAGAATGAACCACACAAAAAAAAAAATTGATTCAAGTTAGTATTCCACAGGAAAAAAAAAAAATCAAGTATCTAATACTAGTAATGATTCAAAGCAGATAATGCCTTGTTATGAAAGTATTGGGAAAACTTATTTCCTTACTTGCAAATACCAAGTGTTTTAAGATAGGTGCAGAGTGGCCTTGCAAACTTCTTCTCTTCTTCAGCTTCTAGCACCCTGGCAGTAAAATCATGAAGTTCTCGTGGGATTTCAGTTTCAGCATGCTCCAAATAGCGCAGGACCCCAAGAGCATGGCAGGCATCATTTTCTGTCAGTAGTAAGATTGACCTTGCCTTTGACTCCTGATCTACCCAAGCACCCTAAAAATAAATAAAAAGCTTATCCATGTGTAAGCATCAAATGTTAGTATTAACTTGTTCATGATTTGCTCAAACCTTCTCTACCACATTATCGAAGTTGTCAGACATGTTCTGTAGACGCCAACCAAAGATTCTTGGAGAAGAAGGAAAACTGAAATGTATCACACAAGTTGCATCCGTAATTCCCAAAGACTGCATGCAGTCATCTGTTAAGACTAAAAACATGTTTTGTACATACAATGTATTTAAATAGTGCTACAATTATCTTAAGTATTACATCATATTTAACCTATCTTTTACCAATTCAGCTGTAACAACAACAAAAAGATCTTTTTAAGATACACTCACATAAAGTATTAGGTTTCTTCAGTAAAATTTCATAAACAAATGGTAGATATGGGAATACACGTTAGTTGCCTCTAATTACCTCTTGTGTAATCCCGTATCTTGAATCAGTATCAAGACAACCAGAAACAGCTACTTGACAAGCACTTCACAATTCTTTATCCAAGTCAAACGCAAGCATAAATCTAATGAAGCAGAACATCATCTGCTAACATTTGACAAAATAGCCTTTTCCCTAAGCCCTTCAGGACTGCACCAGCAAGATGAGCTAGTAAAATGTAATTTACTATGAAAAAATAATTGCAAACTGACAATGAAACAGAAAATACTCACCTAACACAACACGACTGCCAGAAGTGCATTTTTTTGTCCAGTGCTGTAGAGCATTTTCAAAATTAAACTCACTTTCTTTATGTATTTTCACAGAATATACCGAATTGCTTCTCAGTGCCTGATGATGAAAAAAGTGACATTGACATACTGCAATAACTGCTCTAATGAACTCTCTTAGTTTTAAGTATATCTTGTTAGCCTTTAGCTGCCCTTAGTTACTATAAAGGGAGAGTCAATAACAGGGCTATACAATTCTTAGGTTGTTTGTATGAAATCTACTTAAGAATAAAAATATTCATTTCCTACATCAAAAGGCTCTACACCTCTGTCAAGTTCAAGGATCATAAATTAGAAGGGAAATACGAAAGCACCGAGTAAATTAAAAACCTCAAGTGTCTAAATGAATTAAGTTAACACTTATTAAAGATACATCAACACTTATATCAACACTGATCAGTTAGTCATACACCCTTTCAATCTGTCATCCTTGAAGCTATCTCCAAGGTTTCTTCAGGTTTTAATTTTAAAATCCTCACAGCCTGCCACCCTGAGCCCCAGATAATATCCCCCTCATCCACACCTGCCTATCCAGGCTCAACAGCACTGCTCCCCAACGCCTGCTTAACAACCAAATCACAACGAACATCATTCTTACTTCATAGGTTCTGAGGACCAAGAAAATTCCAATTAAAGCGCAAGAAAGATTTCTTTTTTTCTATTCTCTATTACTGCGTGCATTGCACAAAGACTAAGCACAGCAAGAAGTCCTTAGTCTTCCTCTCTCAAATACTCAGTACGCAACTCATTAAGAACAAGTTATAAAGTCATAGCATGTTCCATGTGGAAAAAGCTTTCTGTCAGTTTGTGAGAAAATCTCTACCAAGTATACTATTCTCTCAATCCCCGAGGACTTCAAGCCTGGCTTAATTATGGTGGATTTTCACAGGATGGCAGGAAACACTTCCCTCAAACAGGGGCAATAGCCCTCATTCTACAACACCAGTTATCAGAAAGGCAACAGAACAAAATTTTGTAATGTCATGACCTTTTCCTGCTCCCCCCTCCCCACCTCCCCAATCACTTCTTTAAACAAAGACAACCTTCCCCTCTCTTCCCCCGGCCCCAAAAAAGCACACATCCTCACATTGTCAGAATTTTTACAGAGAAAAAGCCACCTTGATCCAAATCAAGCTTCTATCTAACAGTCACATATCAGTTATAAATTCAGTAACAGACTCTATGTAGGACATGCCTGTCAGCTCAAGTTTTTTAGAGCTGGCAAAAAGGTAGCGTTGGGAGCTCTTCTTAACAGAAACAGCCAGCTTCCAGATGCATAGCCCTTTCCTCTTGGGAGCCAAGATATTTAACTTGTCATATTAACATTTTAAGTAACATGTAGCTAAACTGTTACCTGATGAACCATCTCTGCTTCATTTCTTGTACTGGTGAATATCAGCATCTTTTCAACATGGTTAGGTGTTAAATCCAGTATTCTGAGCAACACAGCAATTCTCTCATTGTTCAAGCAAAGCTGCACAACCTAAAAGTCAATATAAAATAGAGGTTATTATTACATAATTCATGTAATGACATTTTGCTACATAATTCTTCCTTCACATTGTTATAGAACATTACCTAAGAAAAAAAGAAAAAAAAAAAAAACAGTACACCCTAGCTTTTTTGCTAGCTCACAAAAGGTACACTTTCTGGAAAGGACATCAATTTAGGATATTTTGAAAAGCCTATGTTCACTTGATAAAATCAAACTAATATTATACAGATTCACTAAGAATCAGCTCAAGCTGATGAGATATGAATCTGAACAGTGCTCTGCACCATCAAACTTAAAGCAAACCAAGCTACCAGCAGACTAGCATACTGAGTGTCATCAACACACACCCAGTAAGAAATAGTATGCACACAGCTGCACCATTCCCAAATTCCTACCTGTTGGACATTTCCATATATGGAAGCTTCTTCCATAGCAGTTATCACAACATAAGGATCTTTCATGAACTCCTTTAGTAAATGTGCTAAATGCTTATTCCAACAAGTTCCGACAGCAACGATCTGATGTGGCGAATATAGTCGTTCTTCTATAGTTATAGCTTTCCTGTAACAATCTAGTAGGGTAAAAACCTATTAAAAAGAGAGAAGTTTTTTTTTTTTTCCTCTCTCTCTCTCCAATCCAGTGAGTATATTACCAGAATGGACACTGTTTACACTGTTTGATCAAACAAGGTAAAAGCAGACCTAAGAGGTCAAGGGCAGTCATTGAAGCACGAAAGAGGACAAAACAGAGCACTTATTCCATTAAATAAACAAACTACACACCTATGAATGACAGAGAAAGGTTACAATTCTATTTTTCTTGTATTTCATTTTGCTAAAACTGAATAGTTTTCTCTCTTCACAACTTATACTCTGCAATGGGGTTGAGAAGGGTTGTTTCTTTGAGTATCTTCCTGCACCTTCAGGACTGTTATGGGCATGGAACAGAAAGAGCACATCACCATTTGAATGTAGAGCCCATTTACCTGTTCACTAGCTTCAGAGAACAGCACCTCAATCTCATCAAAAATAAGATGGCAAAGTCTAAGAAATAATAAACTGTGATGTTCAAACAGTCTCAAGAGGCTGTATGGTGTAGTCACGATAACTTCACCTACATGGTAGAAGAACAATTGTTACGTTCTTAATTCATAACTTAAAAAATACAAAAAAGCTACAAAACCATACTCATTTATTAAAAAGGACCTATCCGCCTTTCAGATGCCTCATCTTGAATATTTAGACACATGTGTGTATGTGTACATATGGGTAAATACATGGGGTGTTTAAAAAATACACACATGTGCACTTACACACACACGCATGCACACAGAGGCACTTGGACCCAACTGTCTGACAAGAGGTTAGCAAATATTTTGGTTTGCTGGTGCAGTCTTCACCCTTGGAGATTTTCCAGACCTGACTGAATTAAAGCCCTGTGCAACATGGTCTGATCTCATGGCTGAGATGGATAATCACCAATTATTGTGGGCTTTTTAACAAAAAGCTCATACAAGATTAGCAAAAGCAAATAAAGCTTTTTTTTTTTTAAATACTTAGTAGTGCAAAGCTCTCAGCAGCTTTTTTGCTGTCTTTTATGCTACCTTTTCACTATATTCTCTACTCACTATAGATAACTACAGAAATTATATGAAAGTTACTGTAATAAATGTATTACAGTAAGCATATTGTAATAAAGAATAAACTGCCATTAAAACAGCGTCAAAGAATATAATATTAGCAAATTATGCAATATTATCTGCAGTGAACTACTATATCCTTTAGAATCATTCACATCCCTTTACCAATACCTTCTCTTTTCCTTTTGTATGAAGGATACAGCAGAACTGCATCCAGTCTGTATGCTGTAAAGCAGCATTAGACTCATCTTCCAAATATTTATCAATAAATATATATACACATAACTCACAGACATGGAGGGATATTTGTGTATACATATTTCCTTGTTAGGAATGAATACTTACACATCAACCAAAGCTATTACAAAACCTGGTTCCAAAAATCAAGGAATATCATAATTAATTCTGCTTCAGCATTATCTTTGGTATATGTCTACAACTAAACTGACTCAAGACTAATAATCACAGAGCTTAAAACAAAGATGTTGAGTGTACAGGTGTTAGATTCACAGAACAGCTTTAATAACATTTAAACAGCACTACTGGAACTCCATACAAAATTAGTGTTAAAAATACAGAACTATAAAGTTACAGAACAAAAGACCTACAAACTATTAAAAGCTTGTCACAATTTCCTGAAGTTAAGACAACCCATATAGTTTTCAAGTATATTTCAGTAAATAAAAATAATTTAAAACATTTAAAAAAGGTTCTTACATCCTCGATGGATTTTAATGTCCCTAGCTTCTTCTTTTTTTTCCCCAACTATTATCAACATGGGATGAAGAGGTCTGGAACATCTGCTGTATGTTTTCAATAATTCAAAAACAAGTTGTGCCTTCTTCCATCCAGGACACAGAATTAATGCTAATGGCTACATTTATGCACAGACAATTTTACACAGCATTAGACAACAGTTCAGAACCTTAAATATTGGCATAGCATGTTTTAAAGCAAATAAGATCTGCAAAACAGGATTTAAAGCACTTTAAAAATGAAGCTTTTAGTACTATAATACATCCTAAATGCAGATATTTCAGATGCAAGGAATCTTAAGTCAAGATACCTAGAAATATAAAGAGGGATGCATAAAACAAAGTAAAATGTCCAAAAATGTTCAAACATAGAAACTGCAGCATCTTATTTTATTAAGGTTGTATAAGACAATTTCCAGACGTCACTTCTGGTCTCAGTAATTCTACGCTTCTGTGATCCGATGAAAGTTACAGAAGGAATTCATATATTTAGAACAGCTAATAGATGTTTTTAAACAGCTATCATAAATCTGAATTTAGTAAGGACAAACTATCATCTTAATAACAAAACTTCATGGAATATTTGTGATATGACATTAATCACTTCTTAGACATTACTTGATAAATGAGTTTCAGGCCTCCAGATTCAGGTAGGGGATTCAAATCCCCTTTAGGCGGGGGATTTTGTATATAAACTCCTAAATATTATAGAGCTATACAAAGACATTCGGGAGGAAACATTCAACATTTTTTGGATCATTTTTCTAAATGATGCACTTCTACATGTGCACTATAAAGCAGAATACACTTCTTTAATATATACATACTCCACTCCATTCGGCAAGTATTTGTAGCAACTTTCTGACTGCAAAACTTAAGAACTGATGGAATATATAACAGAGGATAATATATACATACTCCACTCCTATTCGGCAAGTATTTGTAGCAACTTTCTGACTGCAAAAACGTAAGAACTGGCGGAATATATAACAGAGGATCATTTCCCTGATGTGAGATGGCAAGTACATCACATCCTCGAGCTATTGGTGGCCAACAATAAGATTCTGTGAAGTTAGGGCCCAAAAAATTTTTCCGGATAAGTTCCTACAGAGAGGAGAATTGCAGACGAAAATGAGGTATTTAAATGTTAATACTAACAAACAGAAATAAACAAGGAGCATGTTATAGTCTGTTGATTTACTTTCCAATAAACATCCTTAGCATCCATGAAAATAAACTTAGATTCAAATCCTATGATGTGTGACAGTAGCTGATCTTTAAGAAAACTGTATGAAAGTCTGACCAATTCTTCTAAAGTTTCTTCATTTATTCAGTTATATAAACAGCAGCTTAAACATTCCTTGAGTAAGAAAATGTATTACCACAATGATGTGGTATCTGAAATCTATGTTGGGACACAATACTATCCTTACAAGGCATTCAACGTAATACTAAATATGAGCATTACCTTTTTCAGTTCATCGAAAAGTGGCGCTGTTTCCAAAATTGTAGATGGCTCAATTTTGTTGCTAAGAAAAACAAAGTTTTCTTCTGCACTAATGTTCTGAACATTCTGAAACTGTACGACAAGCAGAAGATAGTTTTAAGGACAATATGCTATAAAAAGATTTTAGTTTGCATACATTGACACATTAGCATTTCTTGTATTTTAATGAAAACAGATCAAAAAAACCTGTATCATTACATTTGGATGCAGTTACACATCCCATTGGTGAGTCGAACTATTAGCATCTCTTTCTTTCTAAAAGATTTCAAAACTGTCGTAACACAACAATGCCTGAAATTTCTCAGAAGAATACATTATATGTTTTGTGCGCACTTAGTTTTCAACTACAGCATCAAAATACAAATAAAAGACTAGCGTAATTGCTCAAATTATATGCAAGTTAATGCCTAAAATACCTGTTGGTCTTCTCTAATGAGGTGAGTCTTCAGAGGATCAGAATTTAAGAACTGCAAAAGTCTGAAGTGTCCAGACATGAGAAATAATGTAAAGAGTAAAATATAAACAATAAATACCACAAATACCATAAATACCATGAATAGTATTTCAAAAGTCTTCTCACAAACCAAGAATTCACTGAACTGTCAGATGTCACAAGACAAGCCTGGCACAAATATATTTACGTTCTCACTTCCTTAAGTTAGGAAACATTATAGCTTATGCCTAGAATCAGCTGAAGCAACTTAACATGTTTAATGGGCAGGGCAGTACTTCTTCATAACATGCTTTTTAAGACTTTTCTTTATATTTAAAAAAATGTTATTTTTGGTGTAGATGAATGTCCACAACTTCAAAGCATCCTCTAAGTTTTTTTTGTTGTGTTTTTTTTGTTTTGTGTTTTAAGAACACTCAGAACAATGATCAAAACCATACTACAGCTCCTACAGATTTGGCTACAGAGTTATTTTATATAGTCTACACATTGAATCATACCTGTTCGTGTGACCCATGTTCACATCCGTGTGAACATGAACAGCTGCGTTTTCCTCAAAAGGCAAACTTGGCATTTCTTCGACAATCTAACAAGAAAATACAAACAAGTACTTAAACATTGAAATTCTCAAGATACATATTTTTGAAAAGAGATTAAGTACACAGAGCTAAAATTGGACTTCGTGCCATACTGCAAGATTCTCCAACTATTTAGATACCTGTTTGTACAAAGTTGCAAGCTTGAATGATTGTAACGAATTTGGATTAAAATTTTCAGGAAAAAGTCTAACTTCTTGTACTGAATTTGTAAAATCTTATATTAGGAATCAAGAACAACATTAAGAACATAATCCACACACAGTTTTTGACTGTATCTCTGGTTACTGCTGTAAATGAGGACTCAAATCAACAAGACTTATAGCATGAACATATACTGATTAGTTACTACACATATACCATGTTTTTAAAGTAAAGCTAAAAAACTTGCACACTACAAATTGAAGAAAAATAAGAACAGATTATCCATTGCTGCATTTCAGAACAGGTCATCCATATGCATATTTACAAAGCAAATGCTCATGAAATTAAGATGCATGACAGAGCAACTTCCTAGGGAAGCAAGCTGTAGCAGGTATTAAATCCCCAATCACTTCTAGAACTTTTAGATGTTTAAGAGGATTTACTAGCATTCATCATACAGCACAAACTTGACCAGAAAGACCTGCATCCCTCAAGTGTCTGAAAAGTAATTCAGCTGGCTGAATATTGAAGAGTATAACAGGAATCTTGCTCTGCTCCAATAATAATTCACTTTCACCATAACTATCTTCAAAATCTTTTGATATTCCAGGGTAAATTCAAATGTGGTTGTCATCCTCCAACTGTCAGCAGAGCTAGAAAATAATTTCTGGAAAACAACTTTTCCTCTGAGCCGAGGGAAGAGCTAGTACCACTGCCATCAAAAAAGCAAATCTTTCCTATAAATCTTTCACAGAAGGGGACACATGACAGAACATGAGATCTTTGAAGAAATAAAAAATGGATACACTAGTATTAAAAGATTAAACATCTAACCTCACTGTCTTCTCGTAGAAGACATGGCAAGTAAGAGACTCCAGGAACGTTTACCAAAATATAATGTAAGGACTAATTTGTTTACAGGGAAACATTAAACATTACCCTGCTATACATAAAAATAATTGAAAATTCTAGTAGGGACAGCTACCATCTTTGTAAAATTGTAAACCAAGGGCTGCATAAAGAGAGGTAACTCCTGAAAGGCCACGGCACACTTTTATCCTCTGTAATGAAAGTAGTACACTAGAAGATTCTGAAATACATTAGGAATTCATGCAGCCCCAGACCTAGGTTACAAAAAAGAACAAGATAAATGACCATAGAAGTTATTATCTAGCTTTGGTAACAATCTGAGACATAATACTTACAGATTCAGTGCTTCCATTTAGATTTGTGCTTGACATGTGGTGATTATGCAGTCCTTTCCTGATAAGGAAGGAACTGGAAACAGTATGACCTAAGAAGAAAATTATGAGTGTGTTATGGAGTTGAAGTTGCCTCAGCACATACAGAACCAGTATTCCAGTATTAGTTACAGTGGACTGCCCCTGATTTGTCAGAGTTTCTATAATTTCTCTAATGAAAAAAACATATATAGTTCGCTTTGCAGTTCTAAAAGATAAATGAGCAGATAAAGTACAAGATTTATCAAACAAGTTGCATTTTTTAAAATTTTGAATCACTAAGCAACTTATAGCTTTAAAAGCCCCTCAGTTGAAGTAAAACCCTCCAAATTAAAAAAAAAAAAAATCTACTATTGATCACAGCCAAGTAAGTTTCATAATAACATCTAATACTATTAAGCATATCAGCAAATACATCAATTTATCCTTAGCTTTTCTACACTACACGAGTCTTTCATCTGATTGACTGCTCTTCTGATACAATAGTATTTTTCATTAAGGGGAAACCATTTTATTCAATTGCTGGACTCAAGACACTAGCCCCAGGATCCAATAAATCCAATTAAAGATAAATGACACATTGTATATACACATCTGTTTCTAATGTACAGGATGCTCACCTGTTTCAAGATTCTTGGATACCTTCTCCTGAAACAGTACTGGTCTAAAAGGAAGTGGAGGATGAGCAATTTTCAGTCCAAGAGGATACTCAACATTTAACGACCTCTGGCTCTCTTCATTTGCAGGACACTCTGTAATCTCTTTAATTTCTTCAAAATGAGCAAAACTCTTTGAGACAAGGTCATCATTAACACATACCTACAAATGACCATATTTTTAATTTTGTATGTACAAGCAATAAACAATATATATACTTTTAGGATGTATTTGAAGCTTTAAATAACAAGATTGAAAAGGTGCCTGTGAATGCTTTCTGAAGAATAAAAAAAGTAATGTCTTCAGGCATCTTCTCCAAAGTAGGTTTAGTTACTTCTCACTAAAATTCTAGGACACAACCTACTGTAAAGAGAATATTTAAAGATGTTTTATTAAGACTATCGCATAATAATATAAAAATAAGAAAGATACCACAAAAAGCACACAAGTGTGTATTTTAAAAATATTAAATAAGATGTTAAAACTGCAAAACTTAATTTTCTTCAAAAACTCAAGATTGTATTTCCATTAAAAAAAAGACTCCAATGCTTAAAAATAGGTACAAGGTGTAGAATTTGTGTCCCTCAAAATCCCTGTAGAAGGCTAAGAGCAATGCAAATATAAAGCCAAGCCTAAAGTTAATGATTTAAATGACTTAGCTTTTATTATACCTGACAAAATTATAAAAACTCATTTAGAAGTCATGCTGTTTCGGTCTTAACCTGATCACAATTTTTTTAATTTATGTAGTGAGATACGCTAACAGATCTGTAGATTAAACTTACCTTTTCATTTTTTATTGTCACATAAAGCAGAACATCAAATTTGTTATCTTCAATAGCACATAACTGGGCTTTGATTTCAGTAGTTGCTAAAGGTGGTAACAAAATCACGAAAATAGGAAAAATATTAACCTCTTACTAAAATAGTAGTATTTTTGCTTTTATTTCACAAACCAGACAAAAATTACATAAAAAAATGTAACAGAATCATTTGAAGATAAACTAATACAAATATATTAGATGTGTGAAGAAACAGTATAAATCATGAAAAGCACTATGTTCTGGTCAGTATACAACATTATCAGAATAAAGACTCCTTATGATTCTCATACTCATCCTCTGCGCCTCAGCTACCTGCTTACTCACAATTAGAACAAACTCCATACATAAAAAAACCCTAGAAGCACATTAGCAAGAAGATTAAAGACCATTTTGATAGCTGTTAGTTGGAAGACTTTTCTGTTTCATACCGAATCAAAGGCTAGATATATAAATGATTGGATGAGCTACTGAAACAATAGATGTGGAAAAGGACAAGAACAGACTAGGAAACAGGTAGTTCTAGTTTGGTAAATACGTACTTGAAGTACAATTAAACAACTATGATCCAGTCACCCACCTGAAGGGGTAAACTGGTAATGCAAACCCTGCCATCTCTACAGAAGACTGAACAACATAGACAGCGAAGAGGGTTGTAATGCTGAATTAAAGGCTGAGGTTAAGGCACAAAGAAGTCCCACTGTCCTCAACAGTTGTTATGAGTGCTATGTTATTCAGCCTCCTTGAAAAACCTGTATCAGTTACTATCTAGTCAACTATTGACCTTTCCATGGCATAGAAGCCTATCATACTGAAGGTTTGCACTTATTCATAGCTGATGACTTTCATCATTTTGGCTTAATCAAAGAAAAACCTTATGGAAGCATTACTCTTGATTTTTAACGTGTATACTTAAGAATGTTGCAAAAATTAACCAAATACAAAAAGTATTTGTTGCTCTAGCAGGAAAAGTTCCAGTTAAGATTGAGAGGATCTTTTATCTACCTTTGAGAAGACTTTGAAAATACTGAGTAGCAGCACAATCCCATCTTCTAGCTGGTCTAAGAAAATAAACATAATATAATCAATTATCCAAAAATATCAACAATTAAAATGGTATTATGAAAACTGACACATCAGAAATGATTTGTCTCAAAACAGTGGAAAGTCTTGAAAACTGTATTCACTAGAACAGAATTAGCAGAATCTTAATATTTATTATGCAAGGTCAGTCTTAACAGCCATGCTTGCAATTTATCACTAAGATCAACTGATTCCTGTTTTAATCCTCATATATTTTTACTGTATTACAGCCAGTAACTAAAAAAAAATGCAATTGGAGAAGTAAAAGACTATCAGTTCAGCATAGAACTCATGTAGAATGACTATAGTATACTTCATCTTAAACTATACTTACATTATTTTTGCAGTATCTTCACAAAAGTCAATATGCAAAGTCACTGGCTTTGTGCGATACAGTCCACATTGCTTTGCTCTGTATGGAATTTGCATAAATGCATCTACTGCAATTCGAATGCTTAAAAAACAAAGCAGAAGCAACATCATTTTACAGAGCAATTTTTACTCTCGAGACATTCCTCATACATCTCTCTATTATCTGTTATCCAGTTCTTACAGAATTTTGACTCCTACTGGAGAACTTCCTGAAGTCATTGCTTTATTCTCTCCAAGAGAGGTGCTGTCAGCAACAATTAATGAGTACTTTTGCTCTGGAAATTAATAATTTCCCATTTGCTGAGAAGCTTTTTGATACTTATTCTCAACATCTTAGATTTCTCACGATATTTAGCCCTCACACTATCATGCTGGTATTGCACATGCCATTTGGAATTTCTTGCTTCTGAGAAAACAGATTTGATTAAGATCAAAAAGATGTAAATGTATTAAAATACATCATCTTCCTTCATTTGCATTTGTTTTCCTAAAAATACCACTCTCGGTAAAGCTATCTGTAAAATGTTCATAAGTAGTTATCCCTTGTACTCAGTTTGCAGGGAGATTTTTAAATAAACCGGAAGATACTGTATATAATGTGTTTAAGATCTGCATTTCATTTTTTTTTAAAGCAGTAAATTAAGCAATTAATTTTCTTCTATCGAAACACACTTTTCAGCTCGCATCAGTGTCAAGTTGCGCTTGAACACAGGAACATTCAGTACTAACCATCACTTAACTCCTAAGTTTTCTTTTCCTTAGGATAAGCTTTCTTCATTTTATAAGTATTGCAAAAGACGCTTATTCAAACTAACTGTACTCAAAACGGTGTATTTTAAACACAGAAATCCTGTCTGAAGCTGAAAACTGAAACAGGCTTGTTTGCTGTATTTCGAGACACTAGAAACAGTAGGTTCCATACTGCTTTATTCAGGGGAGGAAAACAAACACACACACATTCATCTTTTTACATCATGCCAAGTCAGATTGCCAGCTCTTACAAAGTAAAAAAAGCTAATAGACCGAATGTGAAAACACCACCACCACCACATTTGGATATGTGGATGCCATAAAGATATTCAGCAACTGAAACCCTCCTGAAACCTCTATATTTTTTGCCAGTAATCTTCACTGGTTGTCACTTAAATTTCAGTAGTTTATAAACTTTTAGTAATAAAGAGAAACATTTAAATAATGTTAGCAGGCAAGTGTACATTTTGGACATAAATTGCCACTTTTTCAGCTTCCCTTTTTTCATTAAGGAAAAAACATGAAAAAGTTTTTCTTAAAAAAAGCACCAAAGGTCATTTTCATCTACTCAGAGTTCACCACACATCTAGCAGTCTTTTAAAGACTCAACCCACATCTTAGTTAAACCAAACCAGCTAGTGATTGTGTCCTTGGGCACATTAATTAACAAATATATTACAGTGATAGAATCAAACAAACGACTAATACTTACTCTTTTGATTTAACAGAGATATATTTGGCATAATCCACAAGAAAACATTCTGCTAGATAATAATCTGTGCAGGACATGATTGACTTAATAACTGCTCTACACCAGCACTTCAGTTCCTTGCTAAAAACCACACATGTCTGAAAGAGCGAGAAAAACAAAAATAAATAAACGAGACAGTAACTTCTTACAAACAGAATCCTTTTTATCTTTTTTTTTTTTTTTTTCCCTGCAGAGGTAAGATTATACTATTTATTATACAGTCAGATTCCAATTTTAAAAAAATCTGCCAATATTGCAGCTTAGGTAGCTATGAAATTTACATTTAAGCATTATAATGTACATGAAAGCCATTCTCTACATTACTACATATTTTAATATTTTAAAAAAAGATTAATACATATCTAGGATACTTCACTACCAAACCAGTGGAAATATCAATTATTTCTTGTACATAATGTAATTGCTCTGTGTACAAGATAGAACAAGGATTTTACCTGGCCTTCTTCTAATGTTAGGGGCTTTATTTCATCCATATCCCGACAAGATTTGTTATAAAACTGATTCATTTCAGCAATCATGTTTTTATATTCTATTTCATTGGCTGCATAAGGCCCACATCCTTTTACAGTAACCCAAAAGCAACCCGGATCTTCAATCTATTCAAAAAATCAAACACAGGAGAGGGAAAGGGGGGAGGGGGGTGTTAAAATATATTATTATATTCTATAGAAATAGTATTACCTCCCACTATAATGATTAAGACTTCAATAAGAACATCTGAGCAGTAAAAGGTAAAATAAGACTTACAGGCACTTTAAAAACTTAGACAACTGACACTTGGCATATACAGCACGTGAACAAGCAAAACATTTTTCAGTTTTAGAACAGCAGTTCAATAGATTATTTCAAAAGACGTAAAAAAAAAAAAGCTACTATATATCTGAGATTAAATACTAAAATTGAATATTGGCTCTATAACATTCCTACTGATCTCTTTTGAAAGGAAACCAAGATAAACCTCTACGTAAAATGAGAAAAACCATACATGCTATGTTTGACCTTGTGTGTCATAAGAAATGGCTGCTAAATGGAAATGTAGGAGCATCATTTTGTTTGCAAATGTCTTCCACAGAATCCCAGTGAAGCAAAGAGTAGTTCTTTTTATATTTAAGAATACCTCCAATATCAAGACTTCCACCATTTGTAGCTGAGTCTTCTTCAACATTGCTGTAAGAAATTGATAAGCATTTGAGTAATCATTTTTAAAGCAGCCATTAATTTTGAAGTATATCTGATTAGTGTACACATACACTAGACCCAAATGTTTTTGCTACTTTTGAATGAGGTACTAATACAGCTAACATTACAGTTACATACATACACCTACATACATTAGAGTCTAAGTGTGTCTTCTTGAGAAGACCCTATTTTAAAGTCTAATTAAAAGTCACCACATTTACTCACATACAATCACCTCAATTTTCATTGAAACATCGTATATTTATTATCTTCAGTCTATTTTCAGTGCATAAGCTGCTGTTTTACATTTGAGGACCCACAGAAATATTACAGTTGAAAACAGAGTAACTATAATCTAGGTAACTGACCAAATGACCTAAAGGGAGATGCTTGCATTGCTAAAAAAAGAGTTGCAAACTTAATTTAAAAAAAAAAAAAAAAAAAAGGAAATTTTACTGGTATTTGACATTGCCAAAATGAAATACAACTTAGCTTGTAGATAATACATCCTTCCTTTGTAAGTCCTAGGCATAATACACCTACAGACAGTAGACCTCCCCATCACACCTTCATCACTACGTTTACCCTACCACTTAGAAGAACTTACACTAGAAGCAGGTGCTTATTAAGACATTTAGAGAGAAACAAGCTGAGTCATTAGGCATCCACTTCCAAAGCAAGCACTGACCAACTGAACCAAAAGCACCATAGCTGCATGCAGTGTGGTTGTATCAGACACATGCCTTGCAGAAATGGTGCTAACGACTCAGAATTTAACACTACAACAGAGTAGCTAAGCTTATTTTGCAACCTTTACCTAATAATATATCAAATAAGTATAGCAGCATCCACAGTGCTGCAGTATAATGCCAGAATGTGAAGACACATATCCCTCCCCAGGGCATCCACGAGGTTCTTCATTTCAAGAATTACATGAGACACAAAAATTCTCCTTCACCTGTTAGTCTGAGCAACACGGAAGCAAATGAAATATTGGTGCACCACAGATGAAGTATGGCCACAAAAAAAAAACAGCCAGCTGTCCTATCTGTAGAAACCACTTCAGTACTAAGACAGAAATAAAAACATGAACATCTGCACAAAGCTCAGGGCCATCCCAATGCTATAAAAGATATTTACTCAGAAAGAACTCACTAAAGCATCTCATTCCAAATCACTGCCTCCACACAAGAGGCTGGGTGGGGGCCCCCCTCCATAATAACACTGATAAAGACACACCTGGAAGGGAACCAGCTTCCTTTCCCCAGTCTCTTTTTTTTTTTAAATCTCCCTCCTACCTCACCCCACCTAATGGAAATCTCAAAAAAGGCAAAAAGAAACAAACAGAAAAGCAAATGGCAAAAGAAAAAGAGATTTTTCCCCTTACTTTATTGCTCTCACCTCCCAAGTGCTAGTCACTCCTTGCCTGTGCTCTATGCTCCTTCACAGAGAAAGGAAAAGAGAAAGAAAAAGTCCTAACCTTAACAGTCACGACAGGCACCACCCAACCCACCCCCGCTCCCCTCAGAAGTTTCCAGAAGCAGCCAATTTTCCCGCGCGCAGCCCCGCCCCACCCATCGCGCAGGGAGCAGGTGCTTCTCGCGCTGCGGCGCATGCGCCGTCAGAGGGCGGGAGGGCGGGAAGGGGCGGAGCTTCTTCCCGGCACCGCCTCAGCGCCTCGGAGGTGGCGTCATGGGGGGCGAGCTCCGTGTAAGGCGCCGGGCGCCTCTGCTCATCCTCTCCTGTTCCGTGCGGTGCCATTGGTGTATCCAGCAGGCAGCGCAGGCCCGTCACGGCCGCCGTTACAGCGGAGGTGAGGTGTAGTCCTTGGGCAGCAAGGAAGCAGCCGGCACTTCTTTGCTAAGGTTCAACGGTGATATTAAAAAAAAAAAAAAAATTAGGAGAAAATACCTGCTGTGAGTGCCTTCCAACACTTAGGCTTTAGTGAAAAGGTTATTTCAATTCCTCCCTCTTGAGCTCCCTGTGATAAGGCCGCTATGCGGTTGTTTACTCATTCCCCAGTTTACTGTTGCCCTTTTTATTGGACATCTTTTTTCAGCCCATCTTGTTTTCTACTCCTACACGATACTATTCCTGTTGGTAGTCTTTACATGGAGACTGGCTCATTATCTTTTGGAATTAGAGTCTATATGTTTAACTTGGCACTACAAGATACTTACTATAGGTGTATAACCACACATTTGTTTCCTTTAGTGCCCCCTCTCCTTTTCTCCATAGATGTAACATCTTTTTCTTTTTTTTTTTTTTTTTTGGGGGGGTCTTTTTACTGTCACACTCCCTCTAGTGGATCGTGTTGCTTTTATTACTGCAAAAGGAATACATTTAAAATCTAAATCTGAAGATAAAGAGGCAGAATATTCACCTAGAAATTATAGATTTAGTATTGTACTGTTTTTGACACATAGAACAAGTATTGTACTGTTTTTGACACATAGAACAAGCTGAATTATAATTAAAAGCTAAGAAATAAATGTTGGTGGGCAAAAACTTGCATAAGAAAATAACCTCTATTTATGTGTCTGACTCCTTTCCTAAAAGGATACTGTCCTAATAGCCACTTTCTACTGCAGCAGTAAGCTAGTAGAACACCACATAATAAACTGTTTCAATGGATCAGGAATATTTATCAGAGATATGGAAGTGGCAATGGGGTCTTCAATATCAGGAAAGGTCTGGGGACTTCCAGGCATAAGAAGATGGAAATAGTTTTCCAGTTGAAATGATTACTGCAAAGCAACTCAATTTAATTAAAATATTGTAGAACATTTTATTTTAACTGAAATACAGAACACAAAGTTTTCTGGCCAACTCTTCTGGCTCATATAAATAATTGTTCATTCTTCTTCCACATATAAGAGATTCCAAGTCACTACCCCCATTTGTTCCACTTGTAACAACAAAGAAACAAAACAGATCAAAAATTGTGGCTGCAATAAACACCAATATTTCCTCTGAAGTCTCTAAGCCTCATAACAAAGATATATTTAGGGAAAGAGTTACAAGGCAAAATGTGGGATGTTGAAATACGTAAGCAGGTGTTTCCATGACAGTAACTCTGAAGCTCTTAGTATCTTTCCCACAGCTAAATAATTTATTTTTCCTGTTTTTAAATTGCCATACATGCTTCAAAATAAGTATGTGAACAGAGAGAATGATTGCACTCAATCTGATAGCTGACTTAGCTTATATGCAAATTTCTACCTTTGAAAATTTAAGTTTTGCATAGATGACCATTAATAGAAACAAGAGAGGTATATCAGATATAAGCATTGCTTAAAAATCAAAATCAGAAAACAGACTGAATTTTAGCTAACAGAATTATATATACATATATATGGGTTTTCCCCAAAATGAGAGCAACTACATTGAAGAAAAATATAATAAGGATTTTATTCATTTATGAACACGTTATAGTTGTTCAAAAGACAACTCTGAAAAGCATAGTAAAATTATTTAATTAAAAATATATTTGTTCCATTTAATTTTCAGTGAGAAAAAAAAGGTGACCCAAAGGACCAATGTTACTGCATATTCCACTACTAGTATGTGAGTAATGTGATCGTGGTTTCATACAGTTACCATCCAATCACTCTTAAGTTTAATCAAGTAACAAAGTTGATGGTATTGTCAAGTTTTTAGTAGTCATGTATATCGTAACTGACACAACTGTGCAGTTTCAGAGAATCAAACAATTAAACACACATAAATCTCAAAGCTATATCCAAATGAAATGTTTTGGTGGTGCAATGAAATATATTACTCTGTGATTAAAAATGACAACTTGGTAACCGGTAGAGCAGACTGGAAACACTAACAGTTAATACATATATAATTAAACATATTCTAACTTTAAACCACATGTATGCTATAATCTGCTATTGAAATCTGAATTATTAGAGTTTAGCACCACTGGATTTTTATGTTTATATTTTGCTTGAATATTAACATAAACAGCAAGATCATGAGTGTTTTTTATTACAATCCTATGAAATATACTGCCCTCTTTCATTAGATCTTCAATTTTCTTATCTGTTGACAAGGTTATTTTCTTTTCCCCTGTATGATCTGGATCTTCTGGATACAGCTCATCTCCTGGGGAAGAAAAAACAACAAGATATGCATTGCCCAGTTTTCAACCTTTGGACTGAATGGTACTAGCGAATTTTAAATCTTGGTCAGTACAAAACTCAGTGGGAATAGATTTCCCACTTTCCCACTTCCAAAAGGAAGACCTCTGATACTCTGCAGATAAAAATGGAAGTAAGTTGCAATGACAAAACTTCTTTATGAATTAAGATAGTAGTGTCAACCATGTCATGGGCGAGGTTTAAATGAGATTAAGTACAGAAGTATGTACATAAGATTAAGTACAGAAGCTTTCTATATGGTCCAACAGCCCATCTGACTGGCCAACATGAACTGTATCAGAAAAGAAACATAAAGAGCAGGGTTAACTTGACTTCTAGGTTTTCACAGTTATTTAAGCCATGTAGCACAAACCCAAGCTTTTATTATATTTAAGAGAACTTTCAGTTGGTTTCCTACCTGGTAATAGCTGCATGTAGCCATCTGAGGCAGTTAAAATCACTGGCATCCAACGTTCACATCCTTCTAAAGCGCGCTCAGAGCTGAACTTATTTAGCTCTTGAAGTGAAGAAAAGTTGCCTAACCTACACAATTCGTAGAACTGAGGGGGAGCCAACCATATTTCCTGAGATTTGAAGCGTTCAACGGCTTCTGCAGGTGATAACCACTGTGGAAGGAAAACACACCTTGAAATAATAGCTTCATCAGCAGTTACTGAAAGTAACTTTGAAGTCCTTGCCCTTAATAAGAAGGCCTTCACAGAGAACAGCATGAACCACTCTTTTACTAACAAAAGCCACCCATCAACTATACCAAAACAAACTAAGCAAAATAAAATCAAAGTTTTTAAGAAGTTTGAAAAATGTAATAAAACCTGATAATGTAATTTTTCCCTTCATTTTACATGTAGGCATGCCAGCCACTGTAATACAAAAAGCAGAACCTCAGTGTGAACTCAGTTAACAGAGTTTGCTGCCAATTCTCCAGCAATTAATTATCTCTAAATGGCTGCTGCCTATACACAGTTTTCAGAGCAAGAATATCCAATTTATCACATATAAATATGGAGCTCTTTTAGGTGTTTAAGCGATTCCTAATCTTGATCTCATGTCATATGCTGCCTTCGATAATGTGAAATGCGTGACCAAGCAGGGGATTTCCATGATTTACCACCAGCAATTGCGGCGGGTTTCTGCCGTTGGTAACAACTAACGGGCTCGCGCACATTGGGAGCTCGGGCCTTGCAGACATCCCCCTACCCGCACGAGCGGCCAACCCCGCCAGCGAGCCGCGCCGCGCCGCTACCTGCGCGCCCGTCACCTCGCGGCCGTCGTGCGCGGCGCGCGCGGGGCGCCGCTCCACGCAGCACACGTAGAAGGCCGTGTCGTAGCGGCGGCCGCCGCGCCCCGCGCCGCCCGCCGGCGTCAGCCAGTTGCTCCACTCGCGCAGCGCCCAGATGTCGGGCGCGCAGCCGAGGTGGCGGCAGAGGCGCGGGAAGCAGCTCGCGTCGTGCTGCACGCGCCGCCGCCACGCGCCCAGCTCCGGCAGCCGCTCGGCGGGCAGCGCGCGCGCGGGGCCGCCCCCCGGCGCCGGCCCGCGCCCCGGCACCGCCAGCAGGATCCCCGCCTCCTCGAAGGTCTCGCGGATGGCGCAGATGCGGAAGGCGACCTCGGCGGGCAGCGGCGAGCCCAGGCTCTGCCGGTCGGTGGCGAAGAGCGGCGCCCGGCTGCTGCCCGGCGGCGGCGGCCTCACGAGGCCCAGGCCGCAGTGCGGCGGGGGCGGCAGCAGCTCCAGCCACTCGGCCGAGAAATCCGCCGCCTCCAGCAGCCCCCCCGGGAAGACGTGGGCGCCGGGCAGGAAGCCGCTGCGCGGGCTGCGCTGCAGCAGCAGCAGCTCGTAGTCGAAGGCGCCGAGCGAGGAGCGCGGCGGCCGCGCCGGCGCCCCCGCCGCCAGCAGCAGCGTCGCCGCTTCCCTCCAGTGCCGCAGCCGCGGGTTCATCGCGGGCGAGAGGCGGCGGCGGCCGCGCGGGCGCCACTGCCGCCTGCGCTCGCGGAGGAGCCACTGCAGGCGGCGGGCGGCCCGGGCTGGGCCCCAGCGGCGCGGGGGCGGAGCAGGAGCAGGCCGCGATGCCCCAATCCCCGCATTACCCGTAATCCCCTAAACGGTGTCCTCAGAGGGCAAAGGCTTAAGTAGAGGCACGGGATTTAAGGGCGCTGGGCTTGTGCGTGGCGGGCGCTGTCACTCCAGAAGCCGCTTCACACTTCCCGGGTTTGCGAGCACCAAGTTTGCTACAGTGCAATAGGAGAGATGTAAATATCAAATGGCTCCAAAGGCTTCACTTCCAGCCAGTGCAGGGCTGTGCCCCAAAAATCCAGGCAGGGCCAGGAGCCCCGATTTGCAGTGCCAATCCTTAACACCTCCATTGACCCAGGGCTGGGCGCAGAAATTTTACTTCAATTCTAAATAAACACAATGTTGATAATAAATAGCATGATTCTTCCTAATTCAGTTAAGCAAATGGCAGATTTTTAATTCTCATTTAGAAGATGCAACCTTTAGTTGCATCTCATTACCTCTAGTGACCCTTTAAGGAATCAATGTTTTCCATTTTTCTAAAGTCTCACAAGCAGTAACTGACATGGAGAGACAAGTATTGAAGTAATCTCCACATTGCTGAAATATAATCCCACAAAGAATCATTATCAGTGTGTTTGGTTTCCTTCATGTCTAGAATACATAGCAGTTAAACCACTTCATTTATGGTGCATCACTGCATAAATTATTGTGCATGTCTGCTGAGTGAGAGATCAGTCCAAATCATACCATTGTAATAGTTAACTTTAGATGAGAAACAAGGTCCATCATAATTTCACAAATTAATATGTTTTAGGTGTTTTTCTGTGAATTGCATACAATTACGGCAGGTTAGTTCCTGGTTTATTTGTTTGCATCTTCTTCTATCTCCATGCAGATATAGTGTCTATTAACAAAATGTTTTAGCCATAAATATCAAGTATCAAAAAGGAAGTGTTTAATGAACATATCTACTACTACTTAAACTGTTTTATTTCAAAATAGCAGATTTTAAAGCTCTTAGATTGAGTAGCTCATGCCATGCAATGAATAGCCAGAGGTAATGAATAATAAAAAGCAAATAGATTATTCTTGTACGTTCGATCAAGTATTGTTTCCAAAATGTGAATAAATGTAAACTCTAGAAAATGCAGATTTTAATTATAGCATCAAGACTGACTAACATGAAATGAATTTATAGCTACCTTCATATAAAATTACAACAGATCAAAGCAGATCAGAAAACTAGGTTACAGATAGCATTAACAACAGTGGAAATGTTCTGCTTCCAACAGACGCATAGTGGATTACAGCTTTCATGCAAACTGAAATTATGGTACTAATTCTGCAGACTTTAATTACATGACTAGTCTTTACACATTTAATTTCCTGCTAAACTGAGCAATGGTTTGTATGAATAAATATTCAGACTGTTTCCTTTAGGGCCCAGAACTCAGAAATATCTTGTGTATCTTTGTCTCTCAAATATGTATGTATGTAGTTACACATGCAGTTAACATACTAGATCTTTTTCATCAAAGGATTATGCTATCCGTTTATATATATCCCTATATATATATATATAATCCCTATATATATATATCCATATATAGATATATAATATCTCTCATATATCCATATATAGCTGCTTCAAGATCATATAAAGAAATTGCATTTAAAATTAATTTTTTTTTCCTAATGTAGCAGTATGGCTTTATCAATGCTACTCTATTAAAAAAAAAAATCTTGCGCTGTTTGTGCTTGGCTTTAGAAGGAGGTGGAGAAGAACAGTTTTATCAATTAGAGGCCATGTGACTTTTCACCTTTCCAAAGGCTTAATCAATGGTAACTGATTGAATTACATTTCCAGCTGCCTGACAATATTCCACAAAGTGTCAGAATGGATGATAGAATCCAGCCTTATGGGACCACCTTCTTCTAATAGAAAGTCTCTTGTCCTGTGGAAACAGAGAGAAAAAGGTTGCCTGTCTAATAACATTGACATTAACTTGTGACAAGTCAAAGTATTTTATTCTTAGGTAGACAGTTTCAGAGATGCTACTTTCTTTGTCACCCTGCATATAAGACACTATGTTTTACTGGGAAGCCATAGCTTAACATTCTGATAATGGTATACTATATTTGATAGAAAGCAAACTCTGGTGTTTGCATACATCTTTGCATGTACATGTGTGCATACATCTACTTTGCTTTTCTTGTCCTCCCCTGAAGGCTGATAATTTTGTAGGAGAAAAAGGCATTCTTGCCTAATCCCACTTTTACTGCGTGCCTACCATAGCAAATGCTGCTCACATGTACACTATTTTGTCCCGATCTCTTCCCGCATTAAAAGACTTACATAATCGTATTGAGAGAAAGCATTTAGAGATGCATAATCCATTGGTCTTCCTGAATGACTTTTTACATAATGAAAATCTGTGAAGGGTAAATATGTTGGCTAAGAGTTCCATTAACACTTTTTTTTTTCTCTTTCTCTGGAAAAGGTGTACAAACAAAACATACCTTATATGGGAGGGGAAAAAAGCCTGTAACCAAACCTTTCAGACTCTAAGCAATAAGCACTTGTTGAACCCCAAAAGTTAAGGACATCAGCCAATTTATTCATTTTTCAGTAATTCTTTTCACATAAAAAGCACTTCTCATATTTACGTGAAGAATTTTGAAACTTTTATTTCAGATTCATAATGCCACGAGTTTCATGTTACATTCAATTTACAAGATGAGGAAAGTCATTTTAATTATAGTTCTGTGTTTTTTTAGTAAATTAAAAATGAGTCTCAAAATGTATACTTATACTCTGGAAGTCCCAGAATAGAATTATAGGTTGTTGCATTTAACAGAAACAGTTCTGATCGCTTGATATAACCATTGATAGTTGTTGCTATCAATATCACAGAACCAAGTTTCACAGTCCTCACATTGCGTACATCTTTAGTTGCAGTGAATGGAATATTGGCGGAATGAAGGAGTACAGAGTTTGGACGCAGTAAGAATCTGGTACGTTACTCCAGCTTTCAATCTCCAAAGCAGCGGCCCCCTTTAACCCAGGCAACAACACTGAATAAGCAGTGCTGAAGGCATCGTACCTGTCATCCTGAATTCCCATGGTAGTGGTTTCCTAAGGCAAATATTTCTTGATTTGTCAAGACCACCGATTTACTTGCAGTATAAATCAACATGTATCACTCCATTCAAGTTTGGTAGTTTGAAAGGGGCCTGTAATTTAAGTCAGCGATAAGATTTAATTTGTAACAAACTTAGAAGACAAAAGAATTGAAGCAGAACAAGATTGAAATTAAGCAATGACGATTTTCTCTTGTAGTGAAAAAGACAGTGATATTCTCAGTCACTGATCAGCATCAGAGTATTGGTACCTTTATTATACAATTTAAATACAGAATATTTTGATGTACGACTTCACAGTTTTTCACTTGCAAAAATAGTGCTTACAATCTTTCTTGAAGCAGCAGTTTCTAACACATAAAAGAAAGTTTCATTGCCAATTCCAGTGTTTTCACGGCTAAATTGATAAAAATGTTTAATCCTTTTGATTTTGGAGGCCTCACCACCCTCTTGGTATTCTTTTTAGTAGAATATTCTGAGATGATTCAGAGCTATCTTACAATAATAGTGAAAAATAGTAAGTATAGTTTTTGCTCTCATTTCCAGCACAGACAAAATTCATTTGGTGGAAAGAATGTCATGGCCGGTGTAGCCCAAAATGTAGCCATAAATTGTACTTAGCAATTATTTATTTCAAAAACAAAGCAAAACCCCTGCTCCTTAGAAGGGAGATGTCACTATAGTACAGTAAGATAAAATCAATTCAGGGGAATTGTACTTCTAGGCAATGGTGGTTTCATGTTATTTTGAATTTGTTGACTGCTATGTCTCAGCTCTGTCACACTGAGTGTATACTTGATATCAAGTGGGTTTTTTTAGAAGATTAGTGTTGGGAACATTATCCATTTAGATGGTGCCAATCCTCTGTTAGCATTTTAATTAATCTTTTAATTTCGCATAGCCTGGATGTAAGATGGTACAGATTTATAGGAACAAATCAAAGATGAATATATTTGCAGACGTCTTTGAAGATTTGAGAATGTAATTTTTCAAGGTCTGTTCCTTTAAATACTAATGTGTATGGATAATCATAATGAAATAAGATTTACATAATTATAGGCTACTTGCTTGAAGTCCTGGGGTCTTGTACTATTCTAAATTCAAATAATTCACAGACTGAAAATGTACAGCTCATGAGATCACCAAGGCTTGCTGTTGAAGATGAGATTATCTATTTTTAAAAAATCTTCTATATAGCTAACCGTGGTTAAACAGTATACTACTTCAAGTATATAAAAAATGAGTGCTGTAGGTGTTGCCACTTCAGATCCACCCCACCCAGACTTGCATTATTTACGTTATCAGAACATTTAGTTAAATCATCCAGACTCAAAAGGATTGTTTAAGAAGCACAGTAGAGAATCTAACTTCTCTTCTACCTTTGTGTGGACTAAGTTAACAGGAGGATGCAGACAGTGAAAATACAAATTCTTAGTGACTGACAATAGCAATCCAAATGCGTATATTTTCTACAACTTCTGTTGTGTTTTGTGTCAATATATTTACTCAAAATGATTGTGAAGGAGATCTTCACGCATAAAGGTCAACACCAGACGATTTAATCATGCCTATGTCTGAATATATTAGAACAGTAGAACCAGTAAATGCAGACTTGACTTTTTAGTTGTTGTTTGGGATCTCTAAAACTCTAAATTTGCTAAATACCAAACACATCCTATAGAGTGATAGGAAAGAAAGGTGTGTGAAGTCTTATTACAGTGTGAATTCCCAAAAGAACGGAGCCTTGACTGGGCCAATGCGCAGAGCTCACATTATCCTTCCCAGGAATGGTATTTTATAAACTTAGGTTCTGCCCCCATGCCGCATTACATCTTCCCACCTACAAGTGACTAGATTCAAATCTAACAACCTTTTCTCCCCAAATCCAATTCCCTTAAGTTTTGAAGAAAGCTGTTTGCTGCAGTTTTTCAAATTATGGTTAGTTCTCAACTCAAAAAAAAAGCTCTTCCTCAAGACTGCTGTCAATATGATTTTGTTTAACAAGCATAAACTAGTAACTTCACCACATACATATGAATTTTTAGTATTTTGTCTATAATAATGCATCAGAATAGCTACTTAATAAAAAACCTGTATTACAGGGTCTTTATATTTGTCTGTAGAGTGCCCCATATTTCTATGGCACTATAAAATATGCACAGAATATATTTACCCATTCTAGAATGGGGAATGTGTGTTCACGTAACAGAACAAATTTCCATAAATTACGTAACAGAAAGCATAATACATAGGTCCTTAAATAAAACATTATAAAGTTTCTCTGCAAAGTCAGTGTCAGTTCTCACATTCTTTTTCCCCCATAAAACTGTCAAGATTTTATGCCATTCTTGCATTTTCCTCCCAAAACTTCAGTATATCATATTAATTGGGCCAGCTACAGGTTCAGTCCTCCAGGGTTCCTCTTCCCCAAATGATTAACTGGACAAAACTTTTAAGCTTTTTATGTTCTTCTGCAAGTAATTCAGGAGCTTGCAAAAATGTGACTGCACATATTTAAGGCCCTGCCTGCCACCATGAGAGAGTTTTTTGGATCTTTTTAAAGGTCTGCCTCTGCCATGGGTAGATTCAGAGCTGCCTGTAAAGTTCAAACTGTTGGCTTCTACAGAAAAAAAAATAATTTGAACCACTGATAAGAATGAGCCTTTCTGCAGGGGAAGATAAAAGTCATGGTAAACGTGGAATAGAAACAAGGGTCTTGTTAGTATTTTTCTAAATAAACAAGTCCCTGTGTTTTCTCCCTGGATCTGGAAAGCCATTAGTCATTAGCATATGTTGTACCAACCCATGCAACTGTACCCAACCCATGGGTTCTGTACCATCCAGGCTAAATCTAAACATATTTGGTATTAAATATTGCTTGTTCTGCTTCCTCCATCCTCCTCCACACCTCCCTCTGCCCCAGCCACTAATCACTGGGGTTTTCATCCTTACCCTCCTCTACAGTGTCTTGTGTGTTTCACGACAGATCTCCAGACATCCTACTCACTTCATCAGGCAAAACACCTTTGTTGGCCTCCAAATTCATGCTACTCTCAAATACTGTAAACAATGACCAGCAGCAAATAGCAGGAACAAAAAAATACAGGCTTCTGAGAAGAGTCTTCTATTAATAGCAGACAAATCCCTGTTACAGCCAGTACTGATAATACCCTGATACTTCAGAGTTAACCATTGCAAATCCAGCAAATAAATACATCCTATTCTGCAGTCCAATTTGCACCTTTTCCCTTGAAATATCAGAAAAAAAAAAAAAACAAAATATGTATTTAGGGTTTTGAGAGGCAGAAGTTTTGCTTTTTCAAGTGCTAGGTTTGAATTCTCAGCTCATCCAAGCGACCCGTTTCAAAATGAACTGTGAGGCATGAAACGCTCGAGACCGACTCGAGAGGGGCAGCTCTGCAGAGCCCCTAGGAGAGTTTTACGACGCACACTGCCAGGACGATAGCGATAATGAGCACGGCGGAGAAAATGATCCCAGCCAGGACTTTGCTGATATCGCAGAAGGATTTATTCTCCTCCACAGAGATCATGCCAATGGAAGAAGCGCCCACGCTCATGGTGGATTTGAGTTCAGCCCCAGGGTCCTGCTTAGCCTCCACTGTCCACTGCGGGACATTGACCTTCATTTCCATCTCGTACATCATCTCTCCCACCTGGTTGATCTCGTTTTCTAGGTCTTTCAAATCCACCACGTCTATATTGTGCTCAGCCTCGTACTTCATGTTCTGGACGCTCATGGCCCTGGCGGCCACGCCAGAGGTTCCCCCGCTCATGCCTGTCTGAATCAGGTGCTTTTTGGGGACGTTCAGCGGGAACTCGTGGCCCAGCTCCAGGGCTCTCCTCATGTCGATCTCCAGGATCTCTAGGCACGTGGAGAAAATCACCCAGAGCCGCTCGAACTCGGCCTTGTCCTCCTTACTCACGCTTTTGTCCTTCAGCACCGCGGTCAGCTTGTTCCTGTTGGCCACGGCCAGCTCCTGCGCCTTCTGCCGCGTCTTCTTGAGCTCCTCGCGCAGGTTCTGCGAGTCCGAGGTGCCGCCGATGGTGAGCACCATGTGGCGGTAGCAGGCGGTCACCTTGTTGAGCGCGTCCAGCAGCGCCTTGCACTCCTCCTTCACCATGGTGCCGGTGCCGGGGCCGCGGCGCCCGCCGCCGCTCACCCGCTGCC